>NC_056727.1:121943701-121951201 GCF_019279795.1 Protopterus annectens
CTACATCATTGAAAGTATTCTGGGTTTGGGTCATAAGCTGATTAGAGGAGGAGGGGTTGCATATTAAAGTACAGTCATCCGCGCATTGGATGCAGGTGGCCTTGGGAGTGATGGTGGGTAGGTCATTAATAAAGACTGAGAAGAGTAGTGGTCCTAGTATGGAGCCTTGGGGGACTCCTAGAGTAATGGGTAGATGTGTGTAAAGGGTATTCTGCCATAAAACTGCTTGTTTTCTATCGGACAGGTAAGATTGGAACCATTTAATAGAACTACTATTCAGCGATAGTTTCTTCAAGGTACGGAGAAGCAGTTGGGGAGTGACCATATCAAAGGCCTTGGAGAGATCTAGAAAGAGAGCTGAGGTAAGTTTATTATTGTTTCTGTTGATGTTGATAGAGAAGGATAGGAGGGCTGATGTGGTGTGGCCTAAAACCATGCTGAGGGTTGGCCAGTAGTTTATTTTGGGTGAGATAGTGCATTAATTGGTTGTGGACACACTTTTTTCCATAATTTTGGCCAGTGTTGATAGTTTAGCTATTGGTTGGTAGTTTGAGAGGTCTAAAGAATTCCCTCCTTTATGAAGGGGAATGACATGGGAAACCTTCCAGAGATAGGGGATAGTAGCTTCAGTCAAGTTTCGGTTTATTATGATCAAAACCAGGTATGCAGTAGCATCTGCAACTTTTTGTAAATATTCTGGTGGGAGGCGATCAGCTACTAGGGTAGTGGGCTTTAGTTTGTTAATTAGAGATCAGATGGTGGATTTAGATACAGGTTAGAAGGTGAAAGGGAGTGTGGGGTAGTGTTTGTGGAGGAGTTTTGAAAGGAGCTGGTGGGGGGGTAGTTGGCTATCTAGTGATTGGATGGTTTTGGTAAAAAAATGGTTAATGATGTTAGCAGATGTTCTTCGTGTTTCACTGTTGCAGTCATCACATTTGGGTTATCTGCTTGCAGTAGCCCTCAGTCAGCCTGATTAACAAAGTCTTGGGTCCTGCGTTGGTTGCTGACCCTTCTTCCATGACGTCAGGGTGTCCAGGGTATGAAACATGCAGCCGACGCCATTACATCATTCTTTCTTGCCGTGCGGTGCCCGAAGCAGAAGCAGTTCGCAAGTGCCTGTCGGCTGACTCTTGAAATTTTAGTTTTAGAGTTTCAGAACCGAAGTCTTCAACTAAAGCGAAGTACCCCGTTGGGGAAACTTGTTTTTGCTCCTTACCGATGTCAGTAAAAGTTAATAATTGCATTACTTGTGGAAAGCAAATACCTCAAAGATTTTAATTCGTACTGTATTCCTTGCCTAGGCCCTGACCACGATGTACCGTTCTGTTAGTTTTGTTCCAATCAGCGCACTATCCGTCTGTATATTTTTGCCTCTAAATATTTCTGTTCTCGGTTTAATTATCTAGAAATGTCGTTGGTTAGCCATCCGACTACTGGGATTCTGAAAACGCAAGGATAAAAACAGAGACAGGCCGCCGAGGACCAAAACTGCCGACGATGCTTCTCCTAAGCCAGTCGCCAATTTGCCGGTACTCAGTGAGGTGCTTTTGCAACCTCTGATACCCTCTACTTCTTATTCGCAGGCCTCTACTGAGACCCATTCGGAGTCTGGTATGCCGCGCGATGCTTCAGCTATGGAACCTACAGCTGTCTCTACCTTGGGTGGGTCCGGAGCTGCTGTGCAGGCACCGGCTTCTGAGGGTGTATGCAGGCCTATGGACTTGCATATTAAACCGACACTTCCTTCTTCTTTTAGGCCTAAATCTCGAACCATGCCTAAAAAACCGACGCCCAGGCCGCATGCTCAGGCCTCTATACCTAAAAAAAAATTATAAGAATGGCTGAAGATCTTATAACTCTAATCAGGGGAAGCCAACCTCCCCCTTCTAAGAGACCTAGGACTGAAGTTGTTTATGAATCTTCTGACCAGGATTCTGTTTTTCTGATTCTTCTGATGATCTGGATTTGTCCTTATCTACTTATGAGGATTCTGATGCAAAGGACTGTAATTCCCTCTGCTTCCCCTCAAGAGGATTTTTCTTTTGGTGAAACCTTATATACTGTAAGGGAGCATTTCCACTGGGAAAGCCAGGATTTTTCTGATTCAAAAAAGAGGCTTAGGGATTTCTTACTCTTGCCTCAGCATAGGCCTTTAGCTTTTCCTCCTGTACTAGACATTGTTGATGATGCTTTTTCAGAATCTAGTTTGACCCTTGATTCTTTGCCTCCTGCCCCCAGAAAACCTGACAGATATTACAGGGTTCCCGATTCACACAAGTTCCTTTTTAAAAATCCTATTGTGGATCCAGAGACTATTTCACAGGGACCCAAGGTCATTAAGGCTTCTACTGCTAAAAATCGTAGCCCTTCTGGTAGAGACTCCAGGGCGCTGGATAGATGGGGTAAGAAGGTTTACACTTCTGCAATCTTGGCCATTAGGGCTTTAAACTGCCAGTTTCATATGTTAAAGTATCAACAACATGTTATCGGATTGCTTAAACAGAAAATTATGTTGATTCCTGACTGTGCGGAAAATAAAGAATTACAGGATTTAATGCATTCTGCTGAATACTTTGCAGTGTGGATTTATTCTTTAGAGGTCTCTTGCAGGGCTGCTGTTACTGGTTCTGTGCTCAGAAGGCATGCTTGGCTTAAGAAGCAGTCTTTACCTGATCATGTTAAAGGTAAATTGCAGGTTGCTCCCTTAAATCAGGCCCACCTGTTTGGCAACAAGGCTGAGGAAGTTCTTAAAAAGGTTGAGGAAGTTCTTAAAAAGATGGAAGATAAAGCTAAATCTATGCAAACTGTTAAAGATTTTTTTTACAAGTTCAGCCTCCTAGGTTTAGTAGGCACTGGCCCTCTAAGAATCGGTCCTTTCCAGCCTATTCAAGGTCCTCTCAAGCCAAACCTTGACGTAGCAGAAACTCCAGGTTTCAGTCCCAGGGGACACACAAGACTAAGCAGTGGAGTTTTTCCGCACCCAAATCAGGGAGTAGTAAGACTCCCCCTATGGAAAAGAGGCTCAATGACTTGCTTCTAAAACTTCCAAGCACTTCCAACTGAATGCTCCTTTATGCGGAAAGATTGGTCTGCAGGCCAAAAACTGGGAACTCATTACCCAGAACAAGTGGGTTTTAAATATAGTGTCCCAAGGATACAGATTTCACTTGCATACCTTACCAACACCAAGCGGGTGGCCAGATCTACCCCCAAATCAGTGGGCAGAGGCCCAAAATCAAGTACTCACTCTCTTAAGCATGGGGGCTATTCATTTGGTACCAGAAGAGGAAAAGGGACAAGGGTTCTATTCGAGACTTTTCCTGGTACCCAGAAAAGGTAAAACATGGCATCATGTCCTGTACCTTTGTACTCTAAATACCTTTCTGGTGATTCCAAAATTCAAGATGTTGACTCTTCACCAGCCGATACCTATGCTAGGCAAAGATGCATGGTTGGCAACACTAGACTTAAAGGAAGCATACCTGTACATCCCTATCAGGAAGTCTTGCAGAAGATACCTATGCTTCAAAGCAGGCTACATGCACTATCAGTTCTCTCCATTGCCCTTCGGCTTATCTACTGCTCCTAGGGTATTCACTAAGTGCCTAGCTCCAGTCATTGCATTTTGCAGGCAAAGAAATATTCAGATATACTCATATCTGGGCGATTGTCTAATTCAGGCAGAAAGCCTTATCTGGCATTTGTTCATTGAGTACTGACTTGTCTGGAGTACACCATAAATGAAAAGAAATCACACCTGGTACCCTGTCAACAATTTATATTCCTGGGAGCAAGTTGAATACAACTTCCCAGATGGCTTTCATCACGCCAGAGAAATGGATTCATTTGACAACCTACTTCAAACATGTGGCCACAAAAACCCAGTTATCTGCAAGGCAAATACTGCAAGCCTTGGGGTTCATGGCCACCTGCATTCTTCTAATTCCATATGCAAGGCTGCATATGAGGAAACTGCAATGTTATTTCAAAATCCTATGGTGTCAACATTCGCAGGATCTAGAAGCAATACTTCCAATCATACCCTGCCTACGCCTAGAGCTCCTTTGGTGGGCAGAGGCCTGCCACCAAAACAGGGGACTTCCATTCACACTACCCCCTACACTACCCCCTGCTGCCCAAACCTTAACAACAGGCACATCAGACTATGCAAGGGGGGAGGGGGGCCACCTGGCAGGGAAGTGCATTCAGGGCAAATGGAACCCAAGTCAAATGCTCCTGCATATCAATCAAAAAGAAATGTTAGCTGTACAGAATGCTCTGACAGCCTTCAAGGACCGCATTCTTCCAGGACAATTAATGATAAAGACTGACAACACCACTGTTATTTGGTACATAAGCAGGGGAGTACACATTCTTACCCCCTCTGCAGACTAGCCATGGCATTGTGGAAAACATCCCTGTGCTATCAAGTACATTTACAAGCTCAATTCCTGCCAGGAAAACTAAATACACTGGCAGTCGAACTAAGCAGAAACCTCATGGACCCACACGAGTGGAAACAGGAACCAAGGATTTTCAACATGTTAACAAGCAAATGGGGGAGCCCAGATATAGAACTGTTTGCCTCTTCCCAAAACTATCAGTTGGACAAATTCTGCACAAGGACTCCCCACAAACAAGCTTGGAAAGTGGATGATCTGTCCTTCAGCTGGAAAAACCTATCAGTTTATGCCTTTCCTCCTCTACCTCTGCTCTCCAAAGTACTGCTAAAGATCAAACAAGACAAACCAAGGACAATTTTGATTGCACCAGACTGGCCACGCCAGTAATGGTAACCCCCTCTTGCACAGTGTGTCAATCTGGGCCCCATGGCACCTGCCTCAGACTCCTGCTCTCTTGTCTCAGCAGGAGAACCAAATTCTGCACCCTCAACTTCAAACACTGAATCTAGCAGCCTGGCTAATTACATAATTTCTCCTTCACCCTTCCCTCAGTAAACCAGTGATGGATATCATTTTAGCAGCCAAAAAGTCTTACACTGAAAAGTGGAAAAGATTCTGTGCCTGGAACCAATCTCAAGGGATGAGCACAACAGTGCCCAATTTACCTCAGATTTTACAATACTTAACTGAGATGCTTCATAAGGGGCTGTCTTTGTCCTCAATCAAAATTCACGCCTCAGCCATCTCAGCTCATTATAACACAGAACCACCCCTCTTCTCTCATCCACTGCTTAAGCAGTTCCTCTGAAGGGCCAAAAATCTATGACCACCCAGGAGAGCTCCAACTCCAGCCTGAGACTTTGTATTAGAAAAGCTCACCCTTCCTGCTTTCGAGCCAGCTGCCTCTGTGGACTTAAAATTCCTTTCTTGGAAAGCAGCTTTCCTTTTAGCAATCACTTCAGCAAGAAGGGTATCTGAATTACAGGCCCTTATGGCAGTGGAGCCTTTCATCATCATTCATGCGGACAGGGTGTCCCTCAGGAGCATTCCCTCCTTCATGCCCATGGTGGTATCCAGTGTGGCCCTTAATCAGTCCATACATTTGCCATCCTTCTTTCCTAATCCACAGAACAAAGGGGAATGGGTTCTGCACTCCTTAGACGTGCACAGACAACTTAGATTCTACTTGGACAAAACTAAACCTCAAAGGAAATCTGATCAACTGCTGGTGGCATTTGCTGCAGGGGCAGAGGGGAAGGCTATTTCAAAGTAAACCATTTCCAAATGGTAGGCCATTGCATTCATTTCTGCTACAAACACCATGGAAAACCTATCGCACAGGAGATCAGACCCCACTCTACCAGGGCTGCATCTACCTCTACAGCCTTTCTCAGAGGCGTCCGTACCAGGGACATCCTAGAAGCTGCTACCTGGAGTTCTGTACATACTTTCACCAAGCATTACCATCTGCCAATTTCCTCTAAATCCAGAGCTGGCTTTGACACTGCAGTCTTGCAAGGCCTTTTAGTTTGTCCTAATTCTATTTAAATTCCTTTTCCCATACTTAGCTTTGGGAATCTACCCAAAAGTGATGACTGCAACAGTGAAACACGAAGAACATGTTACAGTTGTGTACACTTACCATAAATGTAGATGTTCGAGTGTATTCACTCTTGCAGTCCTGGTTACCCTCCCTCCAGCCCTCTTCTTTTTTCTTTTTGTATATACCTCTACTTTTCTTTGCTATTTTCAAAAGCTTTTTGGTGCATTTGCTTTTTTTTTTTGTTGGAGGTATAACCTTGTGTATTTATAGATTTAATTGCTGCCCGTTAAGGGGGCACCTGACATCTGGGGCAAGAAAAAACTGATGTAATGGCGTCGGCTGCATGTTTTAAATCCGTGACGACCTGACGTTATGGAAGAAGGGACAGCAACCGACGCAGGCCCAAGACTTTGTTAATCAGGCCGACTGAGGGCTAATGCAAGCAGATGACTCAAAAGTGATGACTGCAGCAGTTAATGCACTCTAACATCTACATTTATGGTAAGTGTACACAACTGTACTTTTCCTCTGTAGTTTTAAGGTCGCAGGTGGTGAAAGTGAAGGTTTGGCCAGGGTGGAGGAGTTTGTTTATGCCTGCCCAAAATTTTTGAAGTTTGTTCTGGTGTTTTTGCTAAAGGTGTTGGTAGAAGTTAATTTTTTTTTGTCTAACTGTGTGGCTTTCTTGGTATCATTCCTTAGCTGTCAGAATTTAATATGGTCAAGTGGGTCTTTGGAGGTGCGCCATTTGTCCCATGCTTTATTTCTTGCTGTGATTTTGGTTTTGGTTTCTTTAGAGAGCCAGGAAGCGGTCTTAGTTTTGGCTCTGAGGGTGCGGGTAGGAGTGTGGGAATCTAGAATGGGGAGGAATGTAGAATTAAAATAGGCTACAGCATCATCTAGTGGAAGTTCTTAAAGTATGGCCCAGTTGCATGCTCTAAGTTCATTCCAAAAGTCAGTGGAGTTAAAGTTCTTGTTTCTGATAGATTTATATAGAACTTGGTGGTGGTTATCTACTTTATGCTTAATGATGCAAGTGAGTAGGTTGTCACTTATATCATGTAGGAGGGTACCTGTGTTATACAGGTCTGGGTGATGGTTAAGAATCCAGTCCAGGATACTGCTTTTGTAGTTGGATTTATTTATTCTGGTGGGTGAGGATACAAGTTTGGTATAGCCGTGAAGGTTTATATGGGTGGTGGAAGATTCAGAGGAACAATTGTTCCAGTCGGTATTAACGTCTCCTAACACCATGGTTTCATGGGGGTATGTGTTGGAAGGCCATTGGAGGAAGTCTTCTAAGATATTTCCATTGTTGCCTAGGGGGATATAAATGCAGGCAATGAATATAGATTTACTTTTGTTAAGCTGTAGTTTGCTAACTAGGGCTTCTGCATTATTGAACAGGGGGGTTGTTGTGGGGCTAGTGTGACATCTGTTGTGTTTTTGAACAGAACTGCTACTCCTCCACCTTTCCTGGTGTTGTGGTCTAGTCTAAGTATGTTGTACCCTGGTGGGGATAATCTCATCATTTTTAGTTCCTGGTTTTAGCCAGGT
>NC_056727.1:121956201-122172921 GCF_019279795.1 Protopterus annectens
TTGGATCCAGTACAGACTTCATTGGGGATTGTCTAGACACAAGGACATCTTATGTTTAGCTTACACCAGAGAGGGTATCAAAGCTGAAGTCCCACAACTATAACTCTTCTTCCAAAGGCACGTTTCCGCATGCAAATTCTTCAGTGGACCTTGGCAGTACAGTGATCTCTTAGGAAGGAGTCCTTTGAACCATCCCATCAACCTGTCTTGTTTGTGCAAAGACTCTCTTCTTTGGTGGCTCCATTCACCGGCGGTCACCCAAGAACATCTGTTCGTCCTTCCCTCCCCAGTCTCCACATTGACCATGGATGCCTCCCAGTATGGGTGGGGGGCATTGTCTGGGTCGGATGGTCCAAGGCATGTGGAAACCCCAGGAGATCAAATTGCATATCCGTGTTCTCGGGATGAGCGGTTCTTCTAGCATTGCAGGAACTAGACAGCTATTTTCCTTAGGAAACTGTTGCAACCTAAACTGACAACTTGTCCATAGTTTGGTACATCAACAAACAGGGAGGAACCAGGTTTTAACCCCTATGTCAAGAAGCAGTGAGGGTCTGGAAGTGGCGCTTTCTTCCAGCTGCTTTCTGCTAGCAACACACATTCTCTGGGAATCCAACATCCTAGCCAGCAGGCTCATCTGAGTGCTATGATGCCTGATGGTTGGTCCCTGAATCAGTCCATGGCAGATGGGATTTTTCAGAAATGGGGCTATCCTTGCTGCTACCTCTTTGCGGCCCCTTTGAACAACAAATGCAGCAAGTATTTTGCCTTGATCCCTCCTCAGGGACAATACCCCAGGGACGCTGTTCTGCATGTTTGCCCTCTTGTCTAGTCTGTTCCTTTTCCCCACTTCCATTGATTCCCAAGTTCCTGCAGAAAGCTCTCAGGTTGTGAAGCAAAGTGATCCTCATTGCTTTCTTTTGGCCTTGACAAACTTGGTTCAGCTTTCTTTGGTCTCATCTGGTTTGCTCCCTTATGAAGTTGAATCTGAGTCAAGATCTACTTTCTCATCCATCGGGGCATCCACATCCCAACATTCAGGCCCTGAAATTGACTGCATGGTTTCTTCACTTCTGATGATTGCTAGATCTCCCAGACTGTGTTCCCAAGTTCTAGAAATTTTAATTTCATCCCATAGAGCATCCACTCGAAAAATTTACAAAGTGGAAAAGATTCTCTTTCTGCACTGAAGAGAAATAGATTCTTTTACAGCCTATGTTTCAGTAGTACTAGACTTTCTGGCTTCCCTTTTCAAAGAAGATGCAAGTTATTCTGCAGTCAAAGTTCAACTTGCTGCCATTTCCAACTTCCACTTTGATTTTCACTCAGTGTGTCTGACCTCTTCAGAATTGTGTAAGGCTTTTCTTAGGGGCATTTTCTGCTCTGGCCACCAATCAAGGACCCTACGCCTCCCTGGGATCTTACTGCGATTCTGCAAGCCTTAGTCCATTCCCCGTTCAAACCCTCGGCCACTGTAGATCTTAAATTTCTCTCCTGGAAAACTTTCTCACTACTAGCAATTGTCTCAGCAGGAGAGTGTCTGAGCTCCAGGCTCTTTCTGCAAAATTTCCATATCTAGAGTCACTCTGTCTTTATGAAAAACTGTGTAAGAATCCTTCTTTCTTACTCATGGTGGCTAAAGAGACTAATCAGTCAGTCAGTCTTCTGGTATTTTTTCCTCAGTATCAGAACAAAGGAGAGTGTTCATAGACAGCTTTATTTTTACATCCATAGAACCAAATCCTTTAAGTGCAATCAGCTGTTTGTTTCCTTCTTGAACACAAAGGAAAGTAAAGCAGTAACCAAAGTTACATTGGCTAGATGCATTTACTGGATTCTGGTAAGGGCACATTCTACAAGGTCCATGGGCACGTCTCAGGCCTTTTGGTCTAGAGTTTTCTTTGAGGACATTTGTGCTGCTGCTACTTGGTCAAACCCCCATACTTTTGTTATGCATTGCAAATTAGGTATTATATCCAGGAGCAGAAGTGCTTTTGGTTCTGCTGTACTCTAGAATATCCTTCCTTGATGGCCATCCTGGATTATAGTAGCTGGAGACTCTGTCCCACAGGTTAATGGAATGAAGTGGACAACGTCAGATAAAGAAGTTATGCTCTTACCATAACATTCCATATGCATTGTCCAGTTTCATTCCATTAACCTTCCCGCTCCCCTTCACCCAATTCAAATTTTTTTTTTTCACAAGGCCTAGTGGAGCTTACAAGGAATCTTATTTCTTTGCTTGAGTTCCTTATGTTCTCTGTTGTAGGATAGGTGTATATACATTTGATATTCATGCTGTTGTAATGTAGTTAATGGACACTATGTTCTTATTGGCAAACTCAATCTGCATCACAGCAACAGGTTCCCTGGTTCAGTTCTTGGCTGGAGCGCCTTCAGTGCAGCGTCTGCCTGTCTTCCCTCTGTTCGCATGGGTTTCCTCCCACATTCCAAAGACAATGCAGTAGGTGGATTGGGCACACTAAATTGGCCTCAGGTATGTGTGTGTATGGTGTAGAACAACAGCTGCAGCAGGGCTAGCTACCCAGCAGTGTAAAAATTGGCTCTAGTTGATTGTCCCTCTTCAAATGATAGCCCAAACCCATTGTGCAGAAATGGGAAAAAGGATTGTGGGTGGATGAATTACAGCATGATATTGGACTTTAAAAATCAGTTGCTCTAAGAAGAGGTTGTGTTGAGTTTAAAACAATGCATTGCCAGTATTTCAGCTCCATCACAAAATAATAGTAACATACAGAGGTATTAGTAATGCATAGCTCAAAATATGATAGGAAAAAAAAAAAAAACGTGATTCAGCTTTTTCTGGTGGAGCTGACTTTTAAGCTACAGGTCAGTGAACCAGTATTTTTTATCTAGTAAAGACTACCTCTTCTACTCTAATCTTCCTCTGCTTTTATACAAAGTAATGTGATTGAGCTGCGGTCCCTTTAGAAATTCGCGGACCAATTCTGAGAAAGCAAGACTCTTGTGTTTAAGGTCTACCAAGTAACCCTCTAAAAATTCTATCACTCACTGGATTTAAACAGGTCTAATCTCTACCTTATAGACCTCTTTCATTTTGTTTTGCACTTTATAGCCATATGTTGCATTATAATTTCACTGCATTTTACTTCTGCTTGTTTTGGCATTAATTATAATCATGATATTCATAACAGTCCATCATAATCAGTTAAAATTTAAGCTATTAGTCGTCAAGTTAAAATTGTATACTTCAGTTCAGTTATTTTTCCAGGTTAATAAGTAAAGTTACCGTTACAGTTTTTTATCAAGTGTCTTGGCATTGTTTACAGTCACTTGAGCTGCCACCGTGTCAGGTGGGTGGATCTCATTTTATCATCTCATCCAAAGGACAGCACACTCAGGAGTACAGCATCTCCTTGCAGCATTGTAGTGTTAGCATTGGACAATTTAACCCAATGAGCTAGGGTGGGAAAAGAACCCACAGCCTTTTGCTATTCCAGCACCAAAGGTGAGTGCACCAGTGGTCCACTATCACTGATATCCATGTGCATTGCAAGTGAAGTTTGGTGAATAACAAGGAAGTTGCTGCTTTGACAAATAATCCTTCACAATACTAATTTTCACAAGCCACTCATCAGTTAAATTCTAGCTTTTTGTTGAATGTTTTGTTTGTGACTGCACTCTCACTTTGTAAGGGAAGCAAATGTTATTACTGTATTTTTTTATGATAAAGCAAATGGTTACACTTATGGCACCTTCCAAGAATAGACCCATCTTGCAGGTTGAATTTCTAATGTTCAGAACCTAAAAACATAACATTTAGCTGGTGCTGATGTAATATTTTAAATCCTCTGTTCAGCATGCGTCAAACCACCCCCCACCAAGAAAAAGTACAGCACTGTTTTCCTTAAGTTAAATAAGCATACCCATTGCTGGAACTTGCAAAGTTGGACTTTTCAGTTTCTCTTCTGGTCTGTTAAGTCAGACATGCAAATGGACTGCCAGACTCATGCAGCAGGATATTCACTGGGATGCTGTTTAATAATGTTAGGCTGGTCAGTGTCCTTTGATTCTTTTTGGACACGAGTCACTGCTGCTACTGTGACTCCTGGCAGCAAGCAGCAGTGTAAGATAATAGTAAATTCTGCCATAAGGAACTACTCAAAGCAAATATCACATCCCTCCCCCCAAACACACACGGTCTATAAATTCAACACTA
Organism: Protopterus annectens; assembly: GCF_019279795.1. Lineage (NCBI taxonomy): Eukaryota > Metazoa > Chordata > Ceratodontiformes > Protopteridae > Protopterus > Protopterus annectens. Next base: position 121,960,403 of record NC_056727.1, read on the forward strand.
CTCATCAACTATATTTTCCCTGCTTTAGTCTTGTGCCTGGTCCTTATTTGGTTCATTGTCTGAGCCCTGCCTGCTCACACAGCTAAGAGGTGAAATAAAATAGCAGAAGGGAAATTAGAAATATAGTCTCTTCTTGGTATTTAATGCAATAATCTAATAAAATCCAGACAACTGCTGCAAGCACAGTGTAGAAGGAATGATGTACAAATATACTCACATGTAATATAAATTGCACATGCAAGGAAATAAATAGAAATGCATTTTTGCTACAGCTTCTTTGTTTTTCAGGTAGAAATACCTTTGGAAGCTGTAGTGAAAATGTGTTTATATTATCTGTGATATTAAGTAAAGTATTTGCAACAATTCCTGCTAGTTTGTATCTGTAAATTTTTTTTAACAAAGCGTATTCTCATTTAAAGGGGCCATGTAATTATGTCACGACAGCCTGTGAACATATTTCTCAACTTCCCAGAATTTTGCAGGACATTTCCTGAGTTTGCCTCATGTTTTTGCCTTGTCCCCAATAAATTTTTGATTTTCTTGGTATATCAGAGGACTACAGTCAGTCGAGTTCCATACTCATTATTGTTGAGAGTGCGTGTTGATGTAAAGCCTGTTACTATAATTTATTTAAAAGGTAACAGACTACTAATTAACACATTGTCTCTAATGTTGTGCCTTTTCCCCTGTTATTTTTGGCTTTTAACAGAATTGTTGAGCAAACAAAGTTTAGAGGTATGCCCAAGAGTCAGGATCAAAGCTTGTGCAATACTGCTAAGAGTCACCGTTTAGATGTGTAATCTGTACTCGGCTACTGGCCACATCGCTTCACTAAAAGTTCCATGGTTAAGTGGACTAACCTCTTGGATGGCAGCGCTCAGCCAATCACTTCCATCATATGGTACAGTAGTTGTATCTGTCTTCAAAGGAAGCTCTGCTGGCAGTTTCTGTATTTTATCTTTTTAAGTTAAAAAATAAAGTAGAAAAACATCTTGCAGACCACCTCTTATGTGTTATGACCTTGATTCAAGGAGCCCCTCAGAAGTTTGAGAAATCCTAGTGTTCCAGGAAACCCACTTTAAGAACCACTGCACTAGAGCACTTGTTCAGAGGATGTGAGTGGGTCAGTGGAGTGGCCAGGAAGGTAAATGTAATGGTTAAAGGATGAGTGGAGTGAAGAAAAAAAAAAAAAAAAAAGAATAGAGAAGACAGGTTACGTAGGAGATTCCACAGCAATCCTGACTATATCTCTGAAGTGTCCATGGAAAGCTAGTCTCTTGAGTTTTGTTCCTTTAGAAAGGCTACTACAAAGGATGTTTTAGAAGGCCACTATTGCTCTCCTGACATCCTCTGAAGAGTGTCCATGGACTAGAAACTGGTCGCTGAACTTTTTTAATCATAAAGAACCATTACAGAGGACATTTGGGTTCTGAATTTGGTTTTAGAATACCAGTTCAGACTCTTGGGTTCTGTGTTGTAAAGTGCTCCTCTAGGAGATCAGCAGATCTTTCTTTGAGGGGGGTCTGTTACTGTGGACAACAATTAGGAACTCCTTCCTGGGGACAGTTCCTTAATTTTGTAGGTCTGGTTTTCAGTAGCAAATCTGTCCACTGTTGGCATGTTTATGGTGTTGCTGCACTGGGATAGGTGAAAATGCCTAGTACATTTTGGCCATATGTTCTTCGTGTTTCACTGTTTCCGTCATCACATTTAGGTTATCCCTGCCAGGGTAGCCCTCTGCTGTCCTGAATACCAGAGACTTAGTTTTTCTGCGTTGGTTGCTGTTGCTTGAGGACTGACGTCAGGTTGTCAGGACTATACAGTAAGGCAGCCGACGCCATTACATCAGTCTTTCTTGCCGTGGTGCCCGAAGCAGAAGCAGTTTGTAAGAGTGTTGGTTAGCCGCTACCTGAGTGTTAGTCTACCGAATTGAAGTTGAAGTCTTCTAAAGCGAAGTACCTCGTTGGGGATCCTTTTTTCTTGCACTAACCTATGTCAGAAAAAGTTAATAATTGTCTCGCCTGTGGAAATCAAATACCACACCGAGACTTCCACTCTTACTGTGTCATTTGTTTAGGCCCAGACCACAATGTCCCCCAATGTCGCTTCTGTGCTTTGTTCAACACCAGAACTATTTGGCGTATGGCCCTTATTGTAACTAGATACTTATGTTTACAGTCCTTGAATTCCGTTATGGCTTTGGTAAGCCATCTGACAGCAGATCTTACAAACAAATCTAAAGATAAAGACAGAGACAGACCGCACAGGTCCAAACCTACCAATGATGCTTCCGTTAAGCTAGTCGTCAGTTCTCCGGTAGTCAGTGAGGTGCTTTTGCAGCCCCTGATGCCCGCTTCAGCTGATTCGCAGGCCGCTATTGTGACCCTTTTGGAGTCCAGTATGCCGCAAATGTCTTCGACTAAGAATCCTGCAGTTGTCTCTACCTTGGATGGGTCCGGAGCCGCTGAGCAGGCACCAGCTTTCGAGGAAGTCCTTCGCACTACAGAATCTCGACAGAAACCTACGTCTTCTTTCGCAACTACTGTTCTTTCAAAAGCGACTGAGTTTCTTAGGCCCAGAGTTCGAACCACACCCAAGAAACCAACGACCCACTCTCCGGCACCTGCTACCTTGCCTCAGTCTCAAATGCTTAAAATGGCAGAAGACCTTATCATGTTGATCAGGGGAAGCCAAGCTACTCCGTCCAAAAAGAAGAGAGATCTGTCCCCTGTAGTTCAGTCTGAACAAGTCAGATGAATCCAATGCATTTGACTATGAAGACATGCAACCCCTCTCCATTTATGAGGATTCTGATGCAGAGGACTCTATTCCTTCAGCCTCTCCCCCAGAGGATTTTTCCTTTGGAGAAACTCTGCATACTTTAAGGGAGCATTTCCAATGGGAGAGTCAGGACTATCCTCAGTCTAGAAAGAGACTCTGGAAATTACTAGATCTTCTGCAATGCATATTCTTGGCCATCACTCCAGTCATGGATGTTGTGGAGGATGTTTTCCTCGAATCCAGCCTGACTCCTGATGCCCTACCTCCTGCTCCCAGAAAACTAGACTGGTACTATGAGTCCCTGTCTAACACAAATATATTTTTAAAAATACTACAGCTGACCCTGACTTAATTTCTCAAGGGCCAAAAGGGATTAAAGCAACCTTTGCTAAGAATCCCACCCCCTCAGACAGGGATTCCCGAGCTTTGGACAGATGGGGTAAAAAAGTATACACCTCAGCTACTCTCGATATCAGGGCACTAAATTGTCAGTTCCATATGCAGAAATTTCAGCAACATAACTTGGAACTCCTTAAACAAAAAGTCTTCCTTTCCTGCTTTGGCAGAATCTAAAGATTTACAAGACTTAATGCATTCTGCAAGTCAAGTAACTAAACACACTTGGCACTGTGGTTTTGATGCTCTAGAAGCTTCTTGCAGGGCAGCAGTCACTGGATCTGTCATTAGAAGACATGCATGGCTTGGGGAACAACCCCTGCCAGACCATGTCTAATCTAAATTGTTGGATGCACCCTTGCACAAAGATAACTTATTTGGCACTAAGGTAGAAGAGGTCTTAAAAAATATGGAAGAAAAAGAAAAATCTATGCAAACAGTTAAGGATTTCTTACAGGTCCAGCCCCCTAGGTTCAGCAGGCATTGTCCTTCCAAGTACTGGCCCTTTTCTGCTCCAAGTAAACTGGCCCAGCCTAGGCACTGTGGAAACAGACACCCCAGGCAGCAGCCCCAGGTAATGCAGAGATCTAAGCAGTGGACTACTTCCACCTCAAAACCAGGGAGTTCTAAGCCACCCCCCCATGGTAAAAACTCACAATGACTCACCCCCCCTCTGCCCACCCTCACTTACCCCTAGGAGGAAAACTCTCCTTTCACTCAAGCACCTGTGCCACCATTACCAAGGACTAATGGGTTCTCAACATTGTGTCTTGGGGATACAGATTTTCCTTCCACAACTTTCAACCCCAAAAGGGTTCCCAGATCTACCACCAAATCAGTGGGCAGAGGCTCAAAAGCAAATCCTTTCACTGCTCTCTATGAGGGCAGTAGCACATGTTCCTGCAGAACAGCTGGACCAAGGCTTTTACTCCAGACATTTTCTGTTACCCAGAAAAGAGGGCACCTGGCGCCCCATCCTCGATCTATCCATTCTGAACACGTTCCTGGTGATCTCAAAATTCAAAATGCTCACCCTCCAACAGCTGCTACCCATGCTCTCCAAAGACGCTTGGCTAGCCACCCTAGATCCAAAAGAGGCCTACTTCCACATTCCTATCAGGGAATCCTGCAGGAAATATCTCCGCTTCAGGGCAGGATATCAACACTTTCAGTTCTCTGCGCTTCCCTTTGGCTTATCTACTGCTCCCAGAGTTTTCACAAAATGTCTGGCTGCGGCCATTGCTTTTTGCAGACAAAAAGATATTCAAAGTTTCTCATACTTAGATGACTGCCTTATTCAGGCAGACAGCCAGGAAAAACTGCTTAAGCACCTGGCCTTTGTAAAGACCCTATTAACCTCCCTGGGGTACACAATCAACGAAAAGAAATTCAAACAGGTGCCCACCCAAAAGATAATCTTCCTGGAAGCAAGTCTGGACAGCATTCCAGATGGCATACCTTAGACCAGAGAAACAAATTTTCCTGACAGCCTATTTCTCTCAACAAACCACCCAGGCCCCAGCTGTCTGCAAGGAAGATCCTGCGAGCTCTAGGGTTCATGGCATCTTGCATACTACTCATTCCTGCCAGACTGCATATGAGGAAACTTCAGTGTTACCTAAAGAGCCTTTGGTGTCAACACTCTCAAGACCTGGAAACTCTTCTGCCAATAATTCCTTGCCTCAGAAAGGATTTTCTTTGGTGGGCAACAGCTTGCTCCCACAACAAGGGACTGCCCTTCTCCCAACCCTCCGCTGCCCAGACCCTCACCACAGATGCATCAGACTATTTTTGGGGTGCACGCCTGAACGGCAGGTACATACAGGGCCAGTGGAGCCCACAACAAATACATCTACACATCAATCAAAAAGAGATGATGGCTGTGCAGCACGCCTTGATAGCTTTCAAACCCCTTCTCTCTCCAGGGGTGCTGCTGATCAAAACACACAACACCATTGTGATGTGGTACATCAACAAGCAGGTAGGGACTCACTCTACCCTCTATGCAGGCTGGCCGTGACCGTTTGGCTCACAGCCTCTTCCATGCAACTACACCTATTAACACAATACCAAACAGGCTCTCTCAACTCTCTGGCAGACCAATTAAGCAGAAATCTTCTGGACCCACACGAGTGGCAACTCAACAGAAGTACCTTCTCCCTAATAACTCAGAAATGGGGAACCCTGAAGGTCGACCTCTTTGCCTCCCACACCAACCATCACTTCAGCAAATTCGGCACCAGGGAGCATCACTGCATGGCTTGGAAAGTGGATGCCCTGTTCTTCCCCTGGGTCAATCTATCGGGCTATGCCTTTCCTCCCCTACCTCTCATCCCCAGGGTACTGCTCAAAATAAGGGAGTAAAAACCAAGGACCATTCTCATATTTCCAGATTGGCCCCAATAACACTGGTACCTCTTGCTGCGCAGCCTGTCCCCACTGCCTCCTTGGCATCTTCCTCAGATTCCAAACCTCCAGACCCAGAGTGAAGGGGAATTCATGCATCCCCAATTACAGACACTCAATTTGGCAGCTTGGCTTATTCCCTAACCCCGAACCAATCTGCCATCCTCAGTAAACCGGTTCTGGATGTTATCCATGAGGCCAGATGTCCTAGCACCAGAAAGTCTTATGCAGATAAATGGAAAAGGTTCTGCACCTGGATCCAGGCTAAGGGAGCCAAGATGGCACAGCCCTCCATCCCTGCCACCCTGGATTACTTAGCTGACCTACGAAACAGTGGCCTCTCCTTCTTCACTATAAAAATTCATGCCTCTGCTATTTCTGCTCATTTTTCCACTAAGCAGCCCCTTTTTTCACACCCTTTGATCGCACAGTTTTTTAGAGGGGCTAGCAACTTGAGGCCCCTCAGAAGGGTACCAACACCAGCTTGGGATCTTAACTTTGTCTTGGAAAAGCTCACCCTGCCCCTTTTCAAACCAGCTTCTTTTGCAGAGCTAAAATTTCTTTCCTGGAAGACAGCATTCCTTCTGGCCATCACTTCAGCCAGAAGAGTCTCTGAGCTGCAAGCACTCATGGCTGTGGAACCCTTCATCGTCTTCCATGCAAACAGGGTATCCCTCAGAACTAACCCGTCCTTCATGCCCAGGGTGGTGTCCATGGTGGATCTCAACCGATCTATTCATTTGCCCACCTTCTTTCCTCATCCCCAGAACAAGGGGGAAAGGATTCTTCACTCTAGATGTGCACAGACAGCTCAGATTCTGTCTGGACAGGACCAAATCATTCATAAAGTCTGATCATTTGCTGTTTAGCTTTGCTACAGCGGCAAAAGGCAAAGCCATCTCCAAACAAACCATTTCCAAATGGATAGCACACTGCATCAATTTCTGCTACAAACAGCATGGAAAGCCTCCCCCCAAGGGGGTCAGGACACACTACACAAGTGCAGCCTCCACCTCTGCAGCTTTCCTCAGAGAGTCCCCACCAGGGACATCCTGGAGGCTGCCACCTGGACATCTGTTCACACTTTTACCAAGCATTACCACCTGCCTTTCTTTTCCAAATCCAGGGCAGCGTTTGCCTCTGCAGTCTTGCAGGGCATCCTAGCCAGCCCCTAGTTTCCTTGAATGCCTCCATCCATTTCCTCAGCTTTGGGAATCTACCCAAATGTAATGACTGCAACAGTGAAACACGAAGAACATAGTATAGTTGTGTACACTTACCATAAATGTAGATGTTCGAGTGTATTCACTGTTGCAGTCCTGGTTTCCCTCCCTCCATCCCCCTTTATTCTTTCTCCTTTTATTACCATTCGTCCGTGTTGCTCTCCTTCCTTACAAGGGACATATTGGTATTTATTTTCCAGTGGTGGGGTTCTTCCATCAGAACCTGGCCTCCTACTTTGGGGGCTCCTGACAGGTTCAGGCAAGAAAAACTGAAGTAATGGTGTTGGCTGCCTTACTTTATACTCCTGATGACCTGACGTCAGTCCTCAAATGACAGTAACTGATGCAGAAATACTAAGTCTCTGGTATTCGGGCCTGCCGAGGGTTACCTTGGATAACCCAAATGTGATGACTGCAACAGTGAATAAACTTTATCATCTACATTTATGGTAAGTGTACACAGCTGTACTTTCTCATCACTCAGGCAAATCAAATATTGGTCTTAGAATGCTTCATAGATAAGTTTTCACCTACTGAAGAAATATGCGAGCTTATGGTTCTTGGATTGCACAGCGAAACTAATGGTCTGCCTTGATTGACGTGGGAAGTGTAATATTTAAAAAGTGACAAAAATGTTTAACTTGAACCTGGCCACTTCTCATTTGAGTTCTGGCTCAATATCAGAAGGATGATGGCAGTAGAGAAAAGCAGAAAACAACCACAGACTAAGGATATGCCAAAAAAATTTCTTTAAAAAATGCAAAGCTTTTAGGTCCAAATAAACACTTCCTCAGTGCTTCAATACATAAAATTGAAGCCCCCTCTTTTAAAACCACGTGACACAGCCCACACACGTGTTAAAGTGATAACATCTAAAACAATCATATAGATGTGTGTGTTTTTACATATAACAAAATATGTATACATTTACAATAATCAATGTAGACACATTTCTTTTTTAAAATGGGTTTAATGCTAACGTGAGCATTCAAACCTGGTTACATGTCAGCCTGCAAGTGTATGATCCAGTTGTACTCGAAAAGAGAAATCTGTGGTAGCCGTTGAAGTCTCAGAAAAGCCCATTATGCAACCTATACTGGGTCCAAAACAAACCAAGAAGAAACTTCACACTGTGGAGGGTACGATGTTGACTTCCTAAATTATGATGTTATGTTGTCCTCATCTCACCTCCGTTCTTGCTGGTTAGGTCTTATCCCTTGTGCCGAGAGGCTCTACGAGTATGGCAGTGAGCGATATCCTCCAAGTGCTCTCTGGTCACAATGCACATTTCAGGGAAATCCATCATGATAGAGGACAAGCTCAGCAGGTCTATTCTGATGCCTCGAGTGGTCCCTGAAACATTAAGTTGCAGAGCTAATTTTTCGCAAGTGGGGCCAGCCGTACTGCGATCTTTTTGCCACTCTGGGACAGTCACCCAGGGACGCACTTGTTCAAGATTGGCCCTTGGGGACTGCTTTATGCCTTCCCACCATTCCCCCTGATCCCCAAGTTCTTCAGAAAGCACAGTCATTGGGGTGCAAGTTAATCCTCATTGCTCCTTACTGGCCTCGACAGGTTTGGTTCCCATTCCTCTGGCCTCATCTGCAAGGGGAGCCTTGGATACTGGACCCAGTTCTAGATCTCCTAACGCATCAGTCGGGTGCTCTCCACCCTTCCTTCCGTACTCTCAAGCTGATGGCTTGGTTTCTTGGTTGGGCACAAGGGATAAGGCCTAACCAGCAAGAAGGAAGGTGAGATGGAGAACAAATATGGAACGTTATGGTGAGTACATAACTTCTTTTTATGCCCTTAGTTCACTTAACAGTTGAACTGTAAAATATTACTGTAAAATACGTGCTACAAAATAATCAAATAGAAAATAGGTAGTCCACAGCTGAGTTAAAAATGGAATATCCTTTATTGAAACATGCAGACAAGCGATCCTAGTTGAGTATAATGAAACGCATCAGAAGCATTCCTTATATGTGATCAGGTTGTTTGGTGCAAGGGAGTAGTTACAGAGGGTGGCTCTGTTAAGAGCAATAACAGCATTAAAATCATTCCTTTAGCCACGTCCCCTTTAACATCATAGTGAATCTAAAAAGCTAGAGACAAATTACAATCTAAGACCAGTTTATTAGCACTTTGTATAGATTAACCAACTTATTAAAAATGTATTAATTAAGAAACTAAAATGACTGACTGACAAACAAAAAGATCTACTAATAAACATCTACCAGAATAAATATTAATAAATATACAACTTTTAACAAAACTCACTTTCGTATCAAATAAGTACGTCATCAGGTTTGTGTGTCAAAAACAAATCATAATATGAATGAACATGTGTGTAGGTATACAACTGAAAAGCTAAGTAAGATGAAAAAAAACCTAAAAAATGCTAAGCTGGAAATACAGAGATAAATGCACCAAGGCCACGGGGATCTGTTAAAGTGGGGCATCTAACTAAGAAAACAATTAGTTTGAGAATATAAGACTGCACTCAAGAGTAGTTGCAATCTTTAAAAACAAACCAAACTGTCGCTTTTGTGTTACGACACAAATAAATGAGTCTTTATGCGTTCTGTTCAAGCAGCTTTATTTTATACAAACACATCACTGTAGAGGCTTACTGACTATAACTTAAGTAACTTGTATATAAACAACTGCGATTATGCATGCTCACTCTGTAGCTACTTCTACAAAATGGCACTAGGGATTGCATGCGTCTGGAATTTATACATCCACGTACAGCCTTGCATGCTTCTTAAAGATATAGCACACACACTTTACACTCTGATATACATCCTTCCTCTGAGAAAAAGATCATGCAATTTGTCTTGAGATTATTTGGCATGTAGAAATCACAGGTAATCTATAGACATCCATTATACAGTACTAAGCACACATGTATAAACAATCAAGTCCACATTGCTGCGTATTTCACACTAGGCTTAGAAACTCGTCCATATTGTGTGACATAAAACTGGGAATTAGATTTAGCAACTGGGACAGTTTCTGCGAAGCGGTTGACCTGTGGAATGTTCGAATTACTTTCTGGAACAGAATCAGACTTTGGAACACATTCTAGTCTGGAAACGATGTCTGACTCATTATTTGATTTAGAGTTTGCATCACTGATACAATGTTGTGACTGCAATGATTCTGGTACAGGAAGATCTTTGCGATTCCTCCTATAATCCACACCCTCGGAATCTACCAAGTAGGATCTCTGCTTGGCACAAATGGCTGTAATCTGTCCTGTTCGATCAAAACTTTTTGACGTCTGGATTCATACGTCTCTCCTTCCCTGAACAGACGAAGTAATCTGCTCGATCTGTCGTAACTAGATTTCTGGATATTACACTTCTTAAACAATTAAGCCTCAATAGTTTTATTCTACTGAGGTTTAGGCTGCAACAAACTTGAAGAAATAGATAGCGTAGTTCTAGTTTGCCTGGAAAGTAGTCTTTGAGCAGGTGAGCCAAGAATATCATCACGAGGTATGTTTCTGAGATTAAGCAAATTTAAGAATACATCGGTATTGTCATGCTTTGACTTTTCAACTAATTGCTTTACACTCTGTACTGCACATTCAGCTAAACCATTGGATTGAGGATATTCAGGACTACTAGTGACATGTAAAAGTCCCATTCTTTTGCAAATTTCTGAAACAACTGGCTAGTGAATTGAGTACCTTTGTCAGAAAAACGTTTGTGTGGACTACCATGAACTGAGAAGTGACGTTTCAACTTGGTAGTAGCAGTTGAGGTTAGGTGTGGTAGCAGACCAGTCTCAAACCAATTTGAATGAGTCTTCCAAAACTAAGTACTGTTGATTTGTTCCACTCAAAGATATCAGTTGCTGCAGTAGACCAAGGTAGTTAAGGAATTTGACTTAACTGAAGTGGTTCTCTTTGCAAATGTGGTCTAGTACTATTGCATACTGAACAAGAAGAAAGAACTCTATCAATGTCTTTCAATAACGAAGGCCAAAATACTAATTCTCTTGTTCTTCTCTTAGTGGATGTGGATCCTGGGTGACCACAATGCAAAATATGAATATATCCTTGTAAGGAAGCAGTAACAACAATTTTAGGACCTTTGAAAATAATGCCATCTTCCATCAACAATTTATCTCTCTAAGGAAAATACACTTGCACCTCAGGTGATATGTTAGATTGCTTTGACGGCCATCTAACATTAATGAGTGATTAGTGATTGAGCTTTTGTGAAATTGGATCAGTCTGAGTGTGATCTCTTAACTCATCAAGTCCAGTGGTGGAAATATTACGCACTTGACATCACATCAGAGTGAAAAGTCTCTGCATCAAGCTGATCTGTTGTATTTTTGGGTGATCTGGGTAAGGTATCGGCCAGATAGAGCGATCTGCCTTTAATGTAGACCAATTTGAAATTGTACTTTTGCAATTTGAGCATCATTCTTTGTAATGCCGCTGGAGCAGAATGCATAGGCTTCTTTAGAATAGTAACTAGAGGTTGTCGATCGATTTCAATCTGAATAACTCGACCATAAATATAATCATGAAACTTGTACCCATGCAAATACTATAGCCAAAAGCTCTTTCTCAGTTTGAGTATACTGCATCTCAGCTCGGGTGGTTAGTGTTCTAGGTGCATAGGCTGCTGGGCTGCCCTCTTGAAGTATAACTGTGCCTAGGCCAAATTCTGAAGCATCACACGAAAGAATAACTGGTTTGTTCACATCATAGTATCTTAACGTAGGTGGGGTGGCAGTTTTCTGCTTCAGGTCTTCAAATGCCTTCTGATGATGATCCAACCATGACCATACAGCATGTTAGCTCTCTTAAAGGTGCTTTCAGCTCACTGAAGTCTGGTATAAATTTGCCTAAATAGTTGACCATGTCCAGCAAACATGTACATTGTCTGGCACTGACCTCTCTAGAATTGTTTCTTGCTTGGTTGGGTCAGGTCTCTTGCCTGTACTTGTAAACGGCTTATGTATGTAACTTCTGGAAGTCTGAATTTGCACTTAGGATTGAGCTTTAAGTTCACTTCACATGCTCTGTCTAGAACTTTCTTGAGGTTTCTGTCATGGTCTACTTCACCATTGCCTCCAACTGGTAGATCTGCTATTATGGCACAAGGATAACCCACAAAAATCTGCTCCATTCACGCTGAAAACCTTCACTTGCAGAATTTATTCCAAATGGCATCCTTGGGAATCTATATCTGCCACACAGAGTACCAAAAGTAATTAGAAATGAGGATTTGTGATCAAGCAACACTTGCCAAAATGAACACTCTGAATCCAAAACAGAAAGTACAGTGGCATTCGGTATTAGAGCTGCAACTTCGATTGTGCGCATTGGATGATAGGGTCTTTTTAATGTTTTGTTCAAATCTCTTGGGTCACTGAATATTCTGATTTCACCTGAGCCTTTTTTGTGAGCAGCTACCATGGACAACACCCATTAAGTTGGTTCTGTGACTGGACAAATCACACCTTGCTGCATCATTTTATCCAACTGAGCTTTGACTTTATCTTGCATAGCTATCAGAACTCTTCTTGCTGGTCTGACTACTGGAGTGACCTCTGGGTCTAACTTTATGAAATACACAACTGGAAGTTTGCCCAATTTGTCATTGAAAATATCAGCATACTCTAAGAAAATGGCTTCAGAGAAATTGGAATCTTGGAACTGCACTCACATGATGAACTTCTTTAACAAAATAAAGCAGATTCATTCTTAAACTATCTTTGAGACCCAGTAAAGATTGCACTGATCTTCAGACTATGTAGAATAAGTTGCAACAGTTCTCAGCTAGATAACATGAAAGTATCACTGAACCTTCCGTTTGAATTTCTTTACCTCCATAAGCAACAAGTCTCGCACTGCTGTTTAATTGAATTGTTTTAGTTCTCACTCTTGCTTATGTGTCTGCTGATCTAACATTGCACTTTGACCCAGTGTCTACTTTGAGCTTTGTGTATTTTCCATTCATCCAAAGAGTGCAAAACAATTCACTCCTTGTTAATAAGTTTGTTTACTGCATGAACTCTTTCACCAAGCACTGATTCACCATCTACAAAGAAAGCTCACTGTTTCGCCTCTGCTTGATCAACTTACTTTTTTGTGCGACCTTTCTTTACAACTGTGGTTGGATTACTTGATTTGCAAAACTTTTGAAAATGGTTCCATTTTTAAGAGTTGTGACATTGCTAACTAAATGCCAAGCACTTTTCTCTTTTAGACTCATGATTTGCACCACAATTGCAACGTTTAGCAATAAAGCTAGATTTGGGTTTTGCTGATTCATGCTTGTATTGCAATGAGCTGGTGCTGGAGCCTGCACCTTTCCTGGAACTTTATAGAAAACCTTGTGGCTTCTTTGGAAATCCTGTAGTTGCCACGTGCTTCGGCCTGTTCTTGTTTGTCACATGTTGCATACTATCTACGTTTGCTCTGGAGCCAACTGAAACCATGCTCTTGTCACTCACAAACATTCTTGTTTATTTTTTTGTCACCTCATGGATTTGACAAATCTCAATGGCTTTGCTTAACATTAAATCACTGTTACGAAGCAAAATCTTTCTCACGGCAACACTCACCTCATCTTTTAGATCACCAAACAGACATGTCTTAGCTGCGTTTCTCAAGTCAGTTATATAAGCTGCAAATGTTTCCCCTGGTTTCTGATCTGTTGTGTAAAACAAATGCCTCTCTAACATAATATTTGTCTGGGGTTGCACATTTATCTAAACTTGTGCTTCAAACACTCAGGGTCTTCCCTTGATTCAGCTTGTACAACAATATGGCTGTCCGCCACTTCTTCATACACTGCTGGTTCATACACAAATTAACTTTGTCTTTATACGGCCTCAGACCCTGCTACGTTTAGCAAAATGAAGGCCCTGGTGTGTGCAGATATATGCATAAGCTGCTTGTATGTAAACATCATACTCTTGCTCAAATATTCTTCAGTTCTGTGCAATCTTCTGGTCAAAGTAAGTGGTAGGGGTTTTCGAAATCCGTCTGCCATACTAACACATACCAGTGAAGGGTTTTGTGAATAAGCATGAATGCACACACACATATGCATACGTTTCTGACATAAACAGTACTTGTCCAATGCCCTTGTGCTCTGACATTTTACTTTCATTGGGCTTATCGGAATTATGAGACTGAATGAACTTGTAGTACTTTTGGATAACTGGACTTTCCGAAATAAACTTCTCGGGCTTTTTGATGCTTTCGAAATTTTATCAGTAAAGGCAAAAGTGCTAAAGTCATGTACCATCACTTGTTAAATTCATCACTTTAAGAAACATTCAAGAACTTCACGATGGGACTGAGTAATTCACGAGCATTGTAATATTCTTCTAATGTCATCTTTTGCAAGAAAACACCTCTTATCAGTGTAAGAAACATGTCAAACAACTGCACAATGCGAATAAATCAAACATTTGTTGCCCAAAACTCAATAACTTTTGAAGTAATTGCACTTTACAAATAATTGCGTACAGCACACATAAATGTCCCCAAAATGGTGGTACCTTTCTAGGCAACTCTTTACAGTACAAGAACCACTCTGTAATGGCGGAACTTTGCGAATAGACGCACCCAGCACAAGAAACTTTTTTGAAATAGCTATACTTTGATTGTATTGCTTGAAATAGTTGCACCTTGTACACAATGAACTCTTTGAAATACATGCACAGTAATAAGCACACACTACAAGCACTTTTACACACTGTGAGATAACTTTGAGTAACTTTAGTTACACCCTTGATACAATATGAAGTCATAGTCTTGCCCAAACACAGCACTTTGCCCAAAACACACAGTCGCCATGCTTTATTTTTTTTGCTTCATGTGCCCTTTTCTTTTCTTCATTTTGCTTGTTTAAGCCCTTTTCATGACCAGTATACTTTTCTTGTGCTCGTTTTACTCTAAACATGCCCAATTTTGCCTCACACTTGTTTTGCTTTAAACATACTTGTTTTTTGCTTTGCTGTTAATTGTTTCATCAAATACTTTTATCTTAAACATTTTCTTTAGTTAAACTTTTTTGTACTTTCTGCTTGCCTGATAATGCGGTTTGTGCCCTTGAATGCCCCTTTTTTCGTCTTTCACATCAAGTAAATAATTTGTGTCATTTCTCATTACCTTTGATTCTTTCTGGTTTTGTTTGTGCTCTTTTCTCTCGGTTTTACCTTCGCTGTCATCTTTGCATCTCATGGTTCCGAATATTCTTGTCTCTTTCATCCCACTTCTGACAACATGTTGCTTTTGTGGTAGGATACGAATAAACGAGTCTTCATGGGTTCTGTTCAAGCAGCTTTATTTTATACAAACACATCACTGTAGAGGCTTACTTGACCATAACTTAACTTGTATAGAAGCTAACAACTGCAGTCATGCATGTTCACACTCTGGCTGCTTCTACAAAATGGCACTAGGGATTGCACATGTCTGTAATTTATATGTGCACGTACAGCCTCGCATGTTTCTTGAAGATATAGCACACACACTTTACACTTAGATATACACAAACCAAAAAAAAAAAAAAAAGACTAAGCCCATGCATATTGTGTGCACTATAAGAATTTCACTGCCTTAAAGGAAAAATGTAACAAAAGTGTTCAGTTTAAAGTCTAATGTACCATTTAATGTGGAGCCATCAAAAGTGATTAATATATACATGAGACATCTAAAGTATGTCCTTTATAAGCAATGTTACAATTGCCTCATGTACACAGACAACCCTCTCCTCCTTCCACCAAACACTAATACATGCAAGAGATGCAATTATACAGCCAAACTGGAGGCTAGGCTCTCTCAACCCAAGACTGGACCAGGCAGTCAAGAGGAGAAAGGAATTACTTGCGTCACACCACCAGTGTCACATAGACCTATGAAACCAGCACCAGCAAAAAAAACATAAATACACGAAAACATACTGGAAGGCTCTAAATAAAAATCTGCAAAGGCAACAAAGACCTCCAAAGCAGACATCCAAGCAACCTGCACCCCCCCCCAACACAAACCATGAAACGCATACTTCACAAAACCAGTGTGCCACGCAGTCAGAGCCCTTAAGGCAAAATAACATACCCAACACATTAGTAATAGGTGACTCTATAGTCGGGCACACTGACTTCTCACTCACTAGGCTGAACAAGGAGAAGCTTACTGTTAGCTGCCTGTTGGGTGCCAGGATCTGCCAAATAACACAAGCATTCAGGTCACTCCAGAACAAGTACAAATATGACTCTGTCATTGTCCATGTTGGTGTGAGTGATCTGAGCCGTACCTCCCTGGACTACATGAAAAGAGACCTGGAGGAGCTCTCTGATCACATAGCTCAAGCCGGTATAACCATGAGTAGCATCCTGCTCTCACCAAGAATGATACCACGGTATAGAGAAAAAATTATCAATTTCAACAGTTGACTAAGCTTCTGGTGTCATTCAAAGGGGATCCAGTGTCTGCCAGCCTGGGATGACCTGCTCGACAACACACTGCTTCACTAGAGACAGCTTGCACTTGTCACCCTTAGGCTTTCGAATACTGGCCAAGGCTCTTGCCACCCCCATAGTGCCTTTTTTAGGCAAGGCTCAAACATCAAATCCACCACAGTAAATAGCACAAGTAACAAAAAGCTGAGGGTAATGCTACTCAATGCCAGAAGTCTAAACCTCAAAATGCACGCACTCAAGGCACTCCTCAGTATGGAGAAAATCGATATATGTGCAGTAACAGAAACCTGGTTTAAGGCTGCAGAGAGCACCCCAGCATTACCAGGCTACAACTCATAATATTCATCTCAGCCACAAAACCCAAACCGAAATACAAAAGGCGGGGAAGTATCCATATTCATCAAGGATACCCACACCTCCAGGTTAGTGGCACAGCACGATGCTTCGGAGATCATCCACGTGCAACTAACAACGGGCAAAACTGCTATTCAAATTATAGCTTGCTACAGATCACCCACCATGTCCCAAGACTCCCACTCTGCACTCCTGGAAACATTGGTTTTCAATTACCCAAACATTAACTGGGAGAACTACTCAAGTACAAACTCCATTGCCCAACATTTCCTAGAATTTATAAACTCAAATGCCCTGGATCCAACTAGTCAACATCCCCACCAGAGATGATAACATATTGGACCTGGTCATCATCAACATGGGAAATCAGTGTTCCACACCGGACATCAACCCCTCGTTGGTTAGATCTGACCATAAACTAATCAATCTGGATATCCACGTTCCGCCACTACCCCCGGTCAAAGAAACCACTGTGAAAACCTTTTCAAAAGCAAACTTCACATTACTTAAGACCAAGGTGGGAAGTTTCAAAGCCCCCATGCTAAAGGATAATGCTGTCCAAGCTACAAAATCATTTACTAATGCACTCTATGGGCACCTACAAGAATGCATGGATCATGCTATCCCAAACAAAACCAAGACTCACTCCTCCAAGAAAAGGAAACCAGTCTGGTGGACCCCTGCCATAAACAAGCTATACAGAAGAAGGAGGAAACTAGTACAGAAAAGAGTAAAATCCCAGGAAGGGAAGACATCCCTGATCAGTGTCAGCAAGAAACAATGTTTTTTCATAAAATCATCCAAGGCTAGCTTCGAAAGAAAAATTGCCATGGACTCCAAAGATAACCCCAAGGCATTCTTTAGCTATGTTAAGAATCTAAGTGGCAATTCTCAGATCTGCTCGGAGTTAGTGCAGAATGGCACAAAATACACTGAACCGACCAATATAGCCAACATCCTGGCAGACAGGTTCAGTGCAAACTTCACCCCCCTCTCACCCCCAAAAGGGCCCATAACTATACCAGAAGAATGTAGTGCCCCTGAAATCACAGACACTCAGGTTAAAACGGCCCTCTCCAAAGCCAAAAACACAGCATCAATGGGACTGGATGGTGTCCCAGGCTGTGTCCTACACGAGCTCAAAGATGAACTAACCCCTCACCTAAACACACTGTTTAAACTCAGCCTCTCCACAGGCTATGTGCCCACAGAGTGGCACACAGCAAAGGTTATTCCGCTCCACAAAGGTGGATCCACAACGAACCCCGGGAACTATCACCCTATAAGCTTGACTAGCTTAGTCTGCAAAGCTGTGGAACGCATCATCATGGATCTCATTAACAGAGACATTGGGAATCTCCAAACACTGGACCCTACCCATTTTGGCTTTAAGGGCAGATCATGCCTCCTAAACCTGGTGGACTTCTTTGAGACGGTTACCAAAGCTATAGACGAGGGGAAAGGTGGTCCACACAGCCTACTTAGACCTCGCAAAGGCCTTCGACACCATTCCCCTCTTGAGTATTATAGATAAGCTCACCAGCCTGAACATAAACCCGTACGTCATGAGATGGGTTGCCAACTGGCTGACAGACAGAGAACCCACATGGCAAGAGTTGTGGGAGCTAGGTCTGACTCTAAACCGGTTATAAGTGGCGTTCCCCAGGGCTCAGTCCTAGGACCCCTCCTGTTCGGCATATGCTTCTCAGAGGTACAGGCAAGCACAGGAGGACAATGGCTGACCAAGTTTGCAGACGACTGCAAACTAGGGGCTATAATTGACTCTCTAGCTGACACAGACATCCTCCAAAAGGGTCTGTCTGAGACAGATACCTGGTGTCAAAACCATGGCCTCAAGCTAAATGCCAAAATGTGCATAGTCATCCCCTTTGGAAAAAAAACAAAGTACCCACAAACTATCATATAGGTGGTAACCCCCTAAATACAGAAGATGTAATAAGGGATCTGGGGACCCAAGTAGATGGTAACCTCTCCTTTGATCATCACATTGCCAAAGTGGATAGAAACTCATATGTGGCCCACCTAATCACAAAAGGGTTTGCATTCATATCGAAAGAGGTCATTGGGCCCCTCTACGCATCACTCATCAGACCCATCATAGAGTACAATGCCCCATTTGGGATGTACCTTACAAGACACCTGCAACAACTGGAAAGACCACAGAAGTACCTCACCAAGAGGATTACTGGCCTCAAGCAGATGCCCTATGCAGCTCGACTGAAGAAACTCCAGCTGTACTTGGTTGCATACCGCCTACTCAGAGGTGATCTCTGCCTGACATACAAGGCCATGTCCAACCCAGAATTGATGGACATGCTCCACCTAAAGAAAACAATCCCCTCGAGCCACACGCTCCAGGTATCTAAACCTCACAACAACAATAAATAGGACGTGCTGGAGGGATAGATTTCTGTCCCAGAGACTTCCCATGCTCTGGAACAAGATTCCAATGTACATTAGGCAGAGCTCCTCGACAACCCTCTTCAAGAGAAACCTTGACGAGTGGATGGGAAACAGAAAGTTTACCCCAGGGATCACTTCAGTGGCTCTGCTGGACAGAGGCACAGGGAATTAATCTAAGGGGACGGCGAAAGCCAACACATTCTGGCTAGGCTTATAAATGCCTTTGGGCAGAGAGCCTAGTACCTACCTATGAACCTATAAGTTAGTACTAAAAGAAGTTAAACGGTGTTTGATAGTTGTTTTTAAACACAATATAAGCAAGTAATGTCAGCATTAATCAGTTCCATATCAGTCTTTTAAAAGTCATTTAAACAGTTAGGCAATTTTCTGAGATCTAGTTTGCTTTTTATGAAGCAGTAGTAATTAAGCCTTGGTTTTCTAAAATAGTTCAGTTTCAGCTACCACAGTAGTTCACATTTTTCTAAAAGATTATTGATACCTCCTTTCAGTTCCAAAAGGTCCACATGATCAAGTAATTTGAAATTTAAAGCCAGTGAGTCTTTTGTGTAGCTGCAGATGCCGAGCCAGTGCGTCATTCTTATGCTTAGGTCTAATTTCAGAAAGATGGCCAGAATCCTTCTTTTAAGTTTGAGCATTTTCCCCACAAAATGCTTCACAGTCATTGCGACTAGCCCTGTAAACCTCCTGCATTGAGTTAGTCACCTCCTGCATTGGTTTTAATCATTTTCTTTAAGGGCAGAAAAACATTTCTCTGTCCTGTATGTGCTGACAAAACACAGTTTGCTCCACACTAGTTGGTACATGTATCCTGTGGTCTGTGCGTACTTTCAACCCAACTCCTGATGTTTCTGGCTTTCCTGTACACAAAGGAAGAAGTTTCTCCAAGGATGTCCATTAAATATGAGCTTTCAGTGATTATGGCCAAATTCTCTCCAACATTAACAATGCTGGAATAGTCCACAGTAAAAGTCAAGATACAACTGCATTTAGATTTGTTGTTCATAGATTTCTTTAACACTCTCCTATATGGCCTGTTAAGTGCTGGTGCATTTGTACTTTTTAGTTCAGTTATAGGTTCCAAAATGCTTTACATATTGCTTTCATATCCCCTCACCAAAAAATCATTTTCATGTTCATTCGGGTTCCATTTTTGTGGTGATCTTAGCCAACATATAGCCTTGGGACTTAACATTATGTTTCGTCCTGGTGGGATGGAGACTCTCATTATGTAGCAGGAGGTTTACTTTGGTAGGCTTTCTGTAAAGGTCTGTGTCAACTTTACTTTGGTCCAAGTCTTTAGTAATGTGCATATCTAAGAAGACTGCTGAGGTGAGGCTGTGGGAAGAGGTGAAATGCAGGAAGCTGGTGGTTTGATTCAGATAGCTTATAAAATCTTCTAATTTTGCACCATCTCCTTTCCACACAATAACAATATTGTCAGTAAAGTGCAGATGCACCATTATGTGTTGCATGAATTCTCTGTTATAAACATAATCCTCCTCCCACTTGCATAGGGCTGTGTTGGCTTCCCCCATGGCTTTAATAGTATTTGTTTATAGTAATTTCCATTAAAAATAAAGTAATTGTATCTAAGCACCATATCTAAACGTTTACCTGTTATTTCATGTGCTGGTGTGCTATTGTTGCTTTTCCTATAAGAATCCATCACTGGTTCAATACAGTAATTGTAGAAGTATAATATATAATGATTTGACACCTGTTGCTAATAAAATACTGTCAGCATCAACTGTAACGTTTTTTTATTTTCCTTAAAATATTATTAGAGTCTTGTGTGCGAGTTCTTCTCGGCTAGAGGTTGTAACAAAAAAAATCCAGGTAGATGGCAGTACCTTCAGTCAGGGACCCCCTGCTTGCAATCACTGGCCTGTAAGGAGGGATCTGAAGTAGTTAACTTCATTTGATCAGCAACCTGTGGGTTATCGGATCCGTCCTGGATCCGAGCCGGCAGCTTTCCAAGCTAGAGATCCGAGCTCTCAGCTCCTCCTCCTTACCCACAATGCCCTGCTACCTCCCTCCAGTCCTCAGATCTCGTTTGCCGAGACTTCTATAAGCATGAGTGACGAGCTCTTGGCTGTTGAGTAAGAGAAGTGTAGGAAATTGCTCAAAATCTTTCCATCTGTTTTTCAGTTAGTGTGTCTGCGTGTGTGATAGCTCCCTTGGACTAATTTAACTTAGTTTAATTTTAGTGTATTCCCCTTCCCCTTATCTGTGTGTTAGGGAGTGTGATTGTGTTTGACATGGCCGAAGGCCCTAAGGCCATTTTTTCTAAATGCTCTGAGTGTGGTCATAAGCTGTCCCCAGCCAGTGGCCACACTCAGTGCGTTCTTTGCCTGGGGGTTGCTCACTTAACATCAGGCTGCCAAATATGTGCTGCCTTTAACCCCGGGCTCTGAGAGACAGGAGGAACAAGTTAACCCTAGCAGGTCTTTTACCCGCGGATTCTACTTCTTCCTCCTCTACCTCAGTGGCGCCAGTTGCGGCTGTCCAGCCATCAGTTCCTGCTCCCCTGGACGGGACTCAACCTCCCATTGTATCCCAGGGAGAGAGGGACTCTGGTAGAAAAGAGAAGAGAAGGGAGAAAGAGAGAGATAGAGAAGGACATAGGAGCCACAAGTGGCGGGCCGACTCAGCCCCCTCGGCCCCGCCTGCTAAGCAGCTCTGTTCCCCCTTGAAGGGTTCCGGGTCCTCCCCCTCTCGCCTCCATTCCCCACGTTTCTCTCCAGAGCCAGAGGAGGAGCCCCGGCCACCTTCGAGGTCGTCCAGGCGGCCTTTCCCAGCCAGCCTCGGCGGCCTCTTCTAGGTCTACGAGGAGCCTTTCCGACGAGGACATGGATCGGATAATGTGTCGATTCCTTCAGGCCCAGATGCAGATGGGAGTGCTCTTGCCCCCCCCCCTCTGGGGGGGGGGAGCTCGGCCCCCTTCTTTGCCCCCATTTGCTCCTTCTCTGATCCATTATTGGGTTTTGGAGTCATCTGATCCGAGTAGCCTCGGAGCCGGGGAGTCGGCGCTGATAGTAATCGCTACTTCGCCGGCCTTACCTTCGAGTTTATCGGGTCCATTTTTGGATCTGAGCTCTCGGGGCCGTGAGCCGAGCCTCGGATCTGGAGGCATGAGTGTGTCTTCGGCTCTGATGTGGTCGGAACACATTTCCCTTTCAGGTCTGATCACTTTGGCTCCAGCACCGATCCACATGTCGGATCCGAGGGAGCTGCTCTTGGATCCCCGGGAAAGTGGTTCACCTTCGGCTTTCGACCTGGTGGAGAGGGTCTTCTCGAAGGGTGAGGTCCCTGGCTCTCCACCCGCCATTCCCTCGCAGATGGGCCTGTCTTCCATCTTCCGGCCCCAGGGACAGCCTGCGTCTATGCCCCAGCTAGTTCCTGTAGAGGAGCATGACCCCATTGATGAGCCCTCCTCGGACAGTCCCGCCGAGGAGGTCCCTCACAAACGAAAGTGTAAAAGGAGGCACTTGGACACCCCTGTGTCCCTCACGGAAGACACTGATTTGGAGGAAGGGGAAGGTTCCCCCTGGTCACCCCCCGAGGACGTCTCCTTTGGAGACATCATGGAGATGCTGCGCATTAGAGGGGGGTGGTCAGCCCAGAAGCCTTCCTCGGATGAGTCGGTGTTTCTGGAGGTGTTTGACGCAGGCCCGTCTACCTTTTGGGTGGACCTAATTACTACCAGGGCATGGAAGGAGCTGGACACTGTGGAGCCAATCCCTATTAGACCAGATAAGATCCTTAGCCCTCCGACAGACAAGACAGCATGGAGTAAAGGTTCTCCGGTAGATGCCATGGTGGTGGCGGCTGTCATCAAGAAGGAACTGGCGCAGGATAGTTCCTTGGTCCATCCTCCCGAAGAGTCTCGGACGATGGATCGCATCGGAAAGCAGATGTTTGCTACAGCCACCTTTTCCATAGGGGCACTGAATTACTTGACACGTGATTAGACTTCAGCAGGACCTTATAAAAGAGTACGCTGGGTCTCCCCCGGAGTCCATGGCGGCCGTGGACAAACGAACTTTCTTGGCTCGCATGGCCACTCTAAAATTGATATCCCACACTTCTGTGCGGCTTCTCTTCCATGCCATGGAGGGGGCGGCTAATGCCAGCGGAGCAGGTATTGACTTACGGCATCATGCCTGGCTCCGACTTTGCGAAACCCTTCAAGGTGTCCTTCGTGAATGCTCCCTTTGACGGTTCTTTGCTTTTTGGCAAGACCATCCATGATACGCTGCTCCAGAGCGAGAAAGACGGGAAGACACTGTCTGCTGTCGGAATCTGCTTCTCGGCTCCTCAGAGGTCCTTTTCCAGGAACCAGAGAGGACAAAAGAAAATGTGGTTTCGGAAGTCTCAGCAGTCCCGTTACGCTCCGGACCCTTCGTCCTTCAGAAGCATGGGAGGACAAGGTGGACACCGGCCCAGAGGCAGAGGGGGGCTGAAGAATTTCGGGTCTAGGGAACCTTTTTCCGACCGACCTGGGCGGCAACCTTGAGGGGTTGCCCGACTGCTCCTCTCTGGAGGCAGTTGGGGGGTGTTTCTCGGAACACCTAGCATATTGGGAGTCCATCACTACAGATCGCTGGGTGCTCTGAATAATATCCAGAGGTTACTCTATCCCCATTCATAAATCTGCCCCCTCAGTTGAGGAGCCTTCCCAATGTTCCACCCAGTCAGAGGGAGGCTGCGGCTTCAGAAATAAAGAAGCTGCTAAGAAAAAAGGCCATCCAGCACGTCCCCTCAGGCCAGTCTGGGTCGGGCAATTACTCCAGGTTTTTTCTGGTGCCAAAAAAGACTGGGGACTTGAGGCCAATTCTCGACCTGTCTACATTGAACCTGTTCATTGTCAAGGAGACGTTCCGGATGGTCACTCTTCAATCTATTCTTCCCCTTCTGCAGGAGAGCTACTGGATATGCTCCATAGACCTCAGGGATGCGTACTACCACATTCTCATGGACAGGCGATCCAGGAGGTTTCTCCGCTTTCGACTGGGAGCCAGTCATTCAGTTCAGGGTCCTTCCTTTTGGCCTCACCACAGCCCCCAGGATGTTCACCAAGGTCATGGCAGTTGTAGTGGCCCACCTGAGACTTCAGGGGAATACAGATCTTTCCTTATCTGGATGACCTGGATGACTGGCTCCTCGCCGCTTCCACCAGGCATCAACTATGCTCAGCCAGGGATTGCTTCCAGTTCTTGGCCCGTCAGTTGTGGATCACGATAAATTACAAAAAATCATCCCTTCAGCCTGTTCAGGTCCTGGACTTCATAGGGGCCAGAATAGACGCACTTCAGTCCAAAGCCTTTTTGACAGCAGACAAGCTCCGCAGCTAAACCCTCCATGTCTTAGCACTTCTACAATCTCTGGCCCCACCAGCGGAATTAGTCCTGAGAGCCCTAGGGTCCATGGCAGCTGCTATCAACCTTTCACCCCAGCCCGCTTGAACATGAGGGTTCTTCAGTGGACCTTACAGGTCCAGTGGTCCATCCTTCGACATCCATTGGACTCCCCGATTCCCCTCAGCAGAGTTTGCAGTGACTCCCTACTTTGGTGGCTCCATTCCCGAGAGATTCGGGAAGGGCGACCATTTTTGATGCCTCTACCCCAAGCCATGGTGACCACGGACGCTTCTCGCCTAGGGTAGGGAGTCATTGCATGGGCAGAACTGTCCAAGGCACGTGGACTCCAATAGAGACCATTCTGCATATCAATGTTCTGGTAATGAGGGCAGTGCTTCTAGCGTTGCAGGCTCTCCATGCCCTTCTTCCTCCGGGGACTATTGCAATTCAGACAGACAACATGTCAGTGGTCTGGTACATCAACAAACAGGGGGGGACCAGGTCTTACCCTCTTTGTCGAGAGGCCATGAGAGTTTGGCAGTGGGCGATATCCACCAACCATTTTCTGCTAGCAACGCACATTCCGGGTCAGTTCAACATTTTAGCGGACAAGCTGAGTCGAACTATCCTCTCGCCTTATGAGTGGTCTCTGAACTCCTTAGTAGCGAAACAGATCTTCCTCAAATGGGTTCAACCTTGCTGCGATCTCTTCGCATCGCCTTCGAACGCAAAGTGCAGTGAGTTTTTCGCTCTAATTCCCCCGTCGGGGGAGAGCCCTAGAGACGCTCTAGTTCATGCTTGGCCATCCGGTCTTCATGCTTATCCTCCTCTTGTGGGTTATTGACAAAATTCTTGCAGAAGGCTCGTCGGTTGGGGAGCAAGCTTATCCTCATAGCCCCATTCTGGCCTCTTCAAACCTGGTTCCCGTACCTATGGTCTCACCTCATAGCTCCTCCTTAGATCCCATTCCGGATCTGATTTCTCATCCTTCGGGATTGAAAACTCTGAATCTGGACGACCTCAAGCTCACGGCTTGGTTGATCCAGTTCCGTTCGTGGCTAGGACTCCCGGTATCTCGTCCACTGTTAAATCGATCCTGGTGGTGGCACATAAACCCTCTACCAGGAAGGTCTACAACAGTAAATGGAAACGTTTTTCCATCTGGGCCCAGCATAGGAATTTGGACCCTTTCACGGCTCCCATTCCAGCAGTACTTGAATTTCTGTCTCACATTTTCCATCAAGGGGCCAGTTGTTCTACTGTGAAAGTTCAAATGGCGGCCATCTCCCACTTCCACATCGGGGACAATCTTGGGCCCTTGGCTTCCGCTAAGATCTGTAAGACTTTCTTAAAGGGCACCTTTCTTTTAAGACCTCCTGTCAAGAATGCGGTTCCTCCTTGGGACCTAACCTTAGTTCTTCAGGCTCTAACTGGTCCACCCTTTGAGCATGCAGCTTCTGTTGACTTAAAATGCTTGTCTTGGAAAACTGTCTTCTTAATTGCTGTTACATCAGCTAGAAGGGTATCTGAATTTCAGGCCCTTTGTACTAAACCCCCATATCTTGTCTTCCATAAGGACAGAGTATCTCTCAGGACTAATCATTCCTTCTTACCTAAAGTGGCTTCCGAGGCTAATATCAACCAATCCATTAATTTGCCTGTTTTCTTCCCTAACTATCAGAACAAAGGGGAGTACAGACTGCACTCATTAGATGTGCATAGACAATTGTGCTTTTACTTGCACAGGACGGCTGCCTCTCGCAAGTCGGAGCAGCTCTTTGTTTCATTTGCTAAGCCATCCTTGGGTGAAGCAGTAAAGAAGGTGACTCTAGCTAGATGGATATCCCACTGCATCTTGCTTACGTACAAAATTTCTGGTTGGCCGGAGCCCTTGGGAGTTCATGCTCATTCTACCCGTTCTATGGCTACCTCTGCTGCGTTTTGGTCAAGAGTTCCCTTGGATGATCTGCGGCTACTTGGGCTTCTTCTCATACGTTTATATCGCATTATAAACTAGATCTGATATCCAGAGGGAGGGCAGCCTTTGGCTCTGCAGTGCTCCGGAATATTCTTCCTTAAGGACCTCCCAAGTTTTTTGGTAGCTGGGGACTCTGTCCCACAGGTTGCTGATCAAATGAAGTTCACTACTTCAGATAAAGAAGTTATGTACTCACCATAACATTCCATCTGAGTAGGTAACTTCATTTGTCAGCAACCGACCCCCCCCTCCTTCCCCCAACCTGTTTTTCCGTTACCTGAACGATAGAATGTTTCAATTCTGGTATGCATCAGGTTAGGATATTCAGGTATTGTTTGTCTTGATATTGTCTGGTAATTGGGCAAACTCAATCTGAGGACTGGAGGGAGGTAGCAAGGCATTATGGGTATGGGGGAGGAATTGAGAGCTCGGATCTCTAGCTTGGAAAGCTGCCGGCTCGGATCCAGGACGGATCCGATAACCCACAGGTTGCTGACAAATGAAGTTGCCTACTCCAATAGAACGTTATGGTGAGTACATAACTTCTTTTTTTTTTCTATTTTTATGTGGCTTAGGGATTCCAAAGAAGTTAGGCAAGCGTGGGGAAGGTGTCTGTAAATAGTCAAACAAGTTATCTGTTAACAACTCATCATCATAAAGTGCAGTCAAGGCTATGTACCAGTTGTTGTATGATGCCTTAATCTCTTCTAAAGTTAGACTCATAATAGTTTGCATCACTCTGCATTTCTTCTATCCTCTGGTTACAGCTGCTGGTATCAGTAACCGCAATACCCCCTTCCTTGTCAGCCTTCATAATCCATCGAGACTTCTCTGCCTAGTTCTAATAATGCTTTTTTTCTCACCTTTAAGGTTGTAGAACTTTCTCCCTGCTGGTTTTTGCAGTAATTTCTTGATGTCCATTTCACATTTGACTTCAAAGGCTGCTAACGTTTGGTGTAAGGGGAGGGCAGTAATTATTGGGTCTTTTTATTGTTTCTTCAATAGGTTTTTTATCAGCGGTGTCAGATTTGCTATGGTAAAGAACTTTCAGATTCAATTATCTGACATAGGATTTTAAATCAACCAGTACGTGTGCTGTGTTAGACCTGCAGTGGGGATCAAAAGTTAATCCCTTTGAAAACACACTAATCTCCATGTCAGTAAGTTCTTTTTTGGAATGATTCCAAACAATGGGGTAAGTTAACCGCATGTTTGGTTTCTCCATCTGGTTCTGGGTTCTGTGGTGTAGTTGGGTTCCATCAAGTATTTCATTTCTCTCACTCCTATCCACTGCTTGGTTCTCCGGCCTTTTAGAGAGGCTCTGGCTGAGGTAGGGGATCATTGAAACTCCTGTTGTGCCCTCTGGAGTCTCGGGGTTGTAGTAATAGTCTTCCTGGTGAATCTGGTAGTATTGTCTTCCTCTCAGGCTCTGATGTTGGTCTTGGTAATGGTATTGGTACTGGTCCTGTTGCTGGGGTTGTGGTTGATGTCTGTAATGTCCCTCTTTGTGGTGTGGGTCTCTGCTTTCCAGATGCTACTCTTGGTAGCCGTGCTGTCTGTGGTCTCTGTTGTCCTGTCAGTTCCTGATATGGCCCTGGTTTTGGTTGTGGTTCAGGTGTTCCTCCAATATAGCTCTCTGATGGTTCTGGTCCATTCTGGTATTCTGGTCTGGTTCTGATCTTAGGTACCTCTGATCCTCATTGGACCTCCGAGGTGTGCTGGCAGCCAAAGGTATCTGTGAAGATGGTGGTGGTGGAGGAACGCGTACCATCTGTGTCATGGCTCTGTTTGGTTCTGTGCGTCAATATCCCTCTCGAAAAACCTGCTGGGGTCTGCTGTTACGTTGGTGGCACCTTTTGTAGCCTCTGTTGAATTTTCTGTTACCATGTCTACAGTTGTAGTTTAAAAAAAAAAAAAATTCTTCTGTCTTTATTCTTGTTTCTTGTTTATTAAGTATCTCAGGGTCATCCTTATCCTGATCCCTTTTCATCTTCTTTAGCTTATGTTCTTTAATGGATTTTTCAAAATCTTTTACCCTCTCTTTCCGAGAATCAAACCTAGCATCCAGGTCTTTGTGGTTCGCATTTAATATAGCCATCTACAGCTTTAGTTGCCTACTGTGTAGCCAGTTTATTTTTAAGGAGCAGTCTTATGAGGTTGTAGCTAGCATTGGTTAAGATATCAAACTATTCAGCTGTCAGGGTTTCATCCATGTTATTCCACAAAGGCTTCTTGTAAAGGCGCAGCCCCCTACACAGCCTCTTCTTATCTAGTCTTTGTTGTAAGTAAATTTGCTCTCAAAACAACCCTTTCATGTGCATCAGTTCCGTTTCTAGTTTATTAAAAAAAATCTAAATTGTCCGTACCTTGGTTTTGAACTTCCTCACTATTAATGTTCCCTAGATTAATCATGTCAACATCAGTATCCTCCCAGGTAGGTGCTGCCATCAAGTCGAATAGCCTGACGTTTTTCATGTTAAACTCCCAATGGTGGAAAACCTTTACACTACAGGTAGTGAGATAGACTACATTAGCTGTATTACAGGTTGCATAGCAGAAAAACCCGTACTTTTTTCTTAGTGAGTGGATGAATGAACAGTTATCATTAATTATGTATTTACAGTTAACACAAAGCATGGAAAACTTCCCAGTATATTAGATATGTGGCTTTTAATATTGGATGGTGCATCTTTATAACACAGCTGTCTTTTTAAATTAGAACAATTCCTATAGCTAAAAGATGGTTTTGCAACAAAATTTCTTTACGTTCTGTCATATTGTCAAATATACTCCAGTTCTTAATAATTATCTGTTTCACACATTGTACAGATCTTGTACAAGTTGCCACATATCGCAATGGTTGTTCCTTATTTTGTCTAATATTATTCCGAGACCGTAAACAAAGTGATTTGAAATGGCGTCTAGCGTGACACTGTCATACATTACGTGTATCTTAATTTCCTCCAAAACATCTTTCTTATACCCCCTTTCCATAAATTCCTTAACATCATCAGTGTTCAGTATACTGGCACACAGCAACTGGCTCCATACAATACCTTTAAAAATGTGAGGTGCGTGCATACTCTGCCTATGAATATGTCTACTTGTTTGAACATCCTTCTTACAGATACATGTATGGATAATAATATCCATCTTATTTAATTGTGCATCCAAAAAGCAGATCTCGACTCTGATAAATTACATTTGAATGTCAGAAAGTTAGTCGAAATATTCAACAAACTCATTCATGTTAACTACCTTCCCATATAAGGAAGATATCCTCAACAAATCATTTGAAGAATAAGATTTTCGACCTATACATATCAGGAGCCTTGTACACAATACATCTTCCCTTTTATTTAAAGTAATAGCATGTGTGTTGACAATGGGAGTACCCACTTTCACACCAGAGATTTGATGGTAAACACCCTCCTCAAACATAAGCACATTATTATCAAGCGCCATCTCCAGTAATTCACATATCATTTCGATCTCCTTACCACTCAGATTTGTGTTTATGCATAAAAAAAGTGAGCGTCCAGTCGATTCCCACATCATTAGGGATTACTGTGAAAATGGAGTTTATATCTAGACAT
Source organism: Protopterus annectens (assembly GCF_019279795.1). Taxonomy (NCBI): domain Eukaryota; kingdom Metazoa; phylum Chordata; order Ceratodontiformes; family Protopteridae; genus Protopterus; species Protopterus annectens. The sequence goes on from NC_056727.1 coordinate 121,990,407, forward strand.
AGAGAAAATCAGTCTTTTCTCTTTTCTTCCTGGAGTGGAAGGTGGTATAACCGACTGCAGTGGCAGAGGTTTAGTTTTTCAGTGTACTTGGAGATTTGTCATTCCATGTGGATTAAGAATTTTAAAGATCGACTAATTTTCTGACATTCAAATGTAATTCATCAGCGGTTGAGATCTGCTTTTTGGATGTACAGTTAAATATGATAGATGATATCCATACATGTGTTCATAAAAAGGATGTTCAAATAGATAATATAGGCAGAGTATGCATGCACCTCGCATTTGTAAAGGTATTGTAAGGAGCCAGTTGCTGCGTGCCAGTATATTGAACACTCGTGATAATAAGTGCGAGGAGTAAATGAGTGAAATGTTAGAGGAATTTATAGAAAGGGGGTATAAGAAGGATGTTTTGGAGGAAATTAAGATGCAAGTAATGAAAGACAGTGTCACGCTAGACCCTATTTCAAATCACATTGTTTAGGATCTCAGAATAATAGGCGCAATAAGAAACGACCATTGCGATATGTGACAACTTGTACGTGATCTGTACAACGTGCGAAACAGATAATTATTAAGAGCTGTAGTATATTTGATAATATGCCAGAAATTAAAGATATCGTTGGTGCAGAAACTATCTTTTAGATAGATTAAAAGACCACATTACTGAGCATTATTCTGAAATAAGTCATTAACACCTTAGCAAAATATATTATGGATTGGGTGAGGAACATGAATTTAGTTTGTCATTCAAATTGAATGTAGGAACTGGAGGGGGAAAAATAAATGAATTAGAAGTTTGTGAGTACAGCTGGATCCTACACTTGCAGGATGACATGGAACCAGGTTTGAATGTTCACGTTAGTATTAAATCTATTTTAAAAAAGAAGTAAATGTGTCCACATTGATCATTGTAAATGTATATATAGTTTGTTATATGTGCATTTTTTAATTTTACTTGCATATTAAAATATATATATATATGTTTATATATGTACATATATATATATATGTACAAATATATATATATATGTGTGTGTGTGTGTTGTGTCTTTCGGCTTTTCCCGGTTAGGGGTCGCCACAGCGGAACTCCAGTCCGCTAATGATTGGCAGTAGATTTTTACGTGCCGAGTTGCCGGCCCTGACGCACAACCTTCAGCGAAGGTACGCCCATTCACACGTCTCCACACAGAAGACGCTCTAGCTGAGAATCGAACAGGACGTCTTACTGTGAGGTGACAACACTACCGCAGCACCACCACCACAGTTATATGTGTGTATGTATATATATATATATATATATATATATATATATATATATATATATATATGGGTCAACTGTATACGTTCGAAAATACACTTCGAACTCGCACAGTAGACTCTGGGTTACCCGAAAGTGCACTTAATCGAAAGTGCACTTTCGCGAAACCCGCTTCAGCGAATGGGCTACTACTGATGTTTAGTGCAGTAGTTACGGACCTTAGGGTTAGGGCGCCTGTCCAGTCCCATCTCATCAGCTTATTCTACTGAGTAGAGAGAGATCATTTGGGAAGACCCACCCTCCTTAGTTTCTCAACCTTAAATTATCCCACTTAACCTGAAAAAAAGAAAAACTTTATTCATCTGCTTTTATTGCATGTATGTTTCTTCCTACTTTATTGCTTTATTTTGCTTTTGCTGCTTGTTCTTAAAAGTACTCAATTGCATTTAGTACTGCTTGTTAGTAGCCTGATTGCATTGTAACTGTTATTCTAAGCCTTTTGGTTTAAGCAGTTGGGCTTCAGGCCAGTTGTTTTGCATTAAGAAGATTTGTGATCTGCACTCTTGTGGCAGGAGAGGTAGCTTACATCCTTCTAAATTGGGAGATGCTGGTTGAGGGCTTTAGTGTCTGTTGTTCTAAAAGTGTCTTAGTTCTGGTTTAAGCACTTGGGCTTCAGCCAGTTATTTTACATTAGGAATGTCTGTGGTGTGCACTCTTGTGGTAGGATAGGCTAGATTCTGCCCTTCTGAGCTGGAAATTGCTGGTTAAAGGCTCATTGTGCCTACGTATTTGAACTGTTTCTTTCTGAATTGGTGTGACTTGTTTGCTGTAGCATAGACTAGATTTAGACCAGCTGAATTTATCTTTGTATAAAGCTTCTTTGTTCACCAGTGGGAGTGGGGAGCACTGAGCAGCCTATTTGTCCCTAGAGCAGTGGTTCCAGCCAGAAACTTGTAGTCTATTGGCCATTTTGGGTCAATTCCTAGCTCTTTTCAACCCCCTGCTATAAAGCCCGCTTTAGCGCGGAGTTGCCCATAGAGCACCATCGGGCAGCCGTTAAACAAGGTTAAACTATTTCTGGCTCCGTAAAGTCTGCTCTTCAATTTTTCCCTTAGAACTTCTCTACTTGCAATCTAAACAGTCTATTCTCTATCTTAAAAGCTCAGCACTTGCTCCTAAAGCATTTTTATATAGGTAAAGTACTTGTATACTAAACAAAGTACTACATTAGCCTAGAATCCCCTTGAGTACCCATTTCCTATAGGTCCCTTCTGACTCAGTTACACAGCAAACTTTTTCACTTTTTCTAGCATGTCGAAGGGTCAGTTGCTAGCGTCCTCTCCTGTTCAGCTGGTGAAACTGGGCATCTTGAGGCAATGTTACAATTGCCTCATGTACACAGACAACCCACTCCTTCTCCCACAAAACACAAATACATGTGAGAGATGCAACTATATAGCCAAACTGGAGGCTGAGCTCTCTCAACTCAGGACTGGCAAGACCAGACAGGAGGAGAAGGAAACCACGCACACCACAAACCCAGTTTCACATAGAACTATCACAACTGCAAAACAAACACATAAACACACAAAGACATACCTGGAGGCACTGATCAAAAATCTACCAAAACTACAGAGGCCTCCAAAGCAGACAGCCAAGCAACTGCCACCTCAAGACATAAGACATGCAACACATAGTTCTCAAAGTCAGTGTGCTAAACAGTCACAGCCCTTATGGCTAAACACAATGCCAGACACACTTGTTATAGGTGACTCCATAGTCAGACACACTGACGTCCCACTCACCAGACTGAACAAGGAAAAGATCACAGTAAGCTGCCTGTCAGGCGCTAGAATCCGCCACATAACACAAGCACTCGGGTCACTCCACAGCAAGTACAAGTATGACTCAGTCATTGTCCATGCCGGTGTGAACGACCTGAGACGTACCTCCCTGGACTACATGAAAAGAGACCTAGAGGAGCTCTCAGATTATGTAGCCCAGGCCGGTATGACCCTGACCCTGAGCAGTATCCTACCCTCACCAAGAATGATGCCACAATACAGAGACAAAATGATCAGCTTTAATAATTGGGTTAATTACTGGTGTCATTCTAAGGGGATCCAATGTCTGTCTGCTTGGGATGACATGCTTGACAAGCCACGCTGCTTCGCAAGGGACGGCTTGCACCTGTCACCCCTGGGCTTCCGGATGTTGGCAAAGGCTCTTGCCACCCCCATAGTGCCTTTTTTAGGCAAGGCTCAAATGATAAACCTACCGCCCTAGAAAACAAAAATGGAGAAAAACTAAGGGTAATACTGCTCAATGCCAGAAGTCTAAACCTCAAGATGCACGCCCTCGAAGCCCTCCTCAGTATGGAGAACATCGAAGTCTGTGCTGTGACTGAAACCTGGTTCAAGGCTCCTGAGAGCACCCCAGCACTATCAGGTTATACCTCATATCATGCGTTCCGGACCCAAAATCCGGACCGAACCACAAAAGGAGGGGGAGTATCCATATTCATAAAGGATACCCACACCTCCAAGTTAGTGGCAACGCACGAAGCATCGGAGACCATCCAGGTGCAATTAACCATAGGTAAAACTGCCCTACAGTTTGTAGCATGCTACAGACCACCCTCTCAAACTCAGGAAACCCACACAGCCTTCCTGAAGACACTGGAGAGTATGAATGTCTCTCTAAACACCATCATATTGGGTGACTTCAACTACCCAAACATAGACTGGGAACATTACTCAAGCCCCAACACCCTAGCCCAAAGGTTCCTGGAGTTCATAAACTCAAATACTATGGAACAACTAGTCACCATTCCCACAAGAGGAGAAAATATACTAGACCTGATCATCACAAACATGGGGACAAAATGCTCCACACCGGAAGTATATCCCTCATTGGTGAGATCAGACCATAAATGAATCTCACTGGAGATCCACATCCCGCCCCCAACCCCAGCAAAAAAGACCACAGTGAAGAACTTCTCAAAAGCAAACTTCACACTTCTTAAGACTGGAGTGGTATCCTTCAAGGCCCCCGAGCCAGTGGAAACCACAACCCACGCTGCTGAAACCCTTACAAATGCCTTCTACGAGCACCTCCAGGAATGTATGGATCAAGCAATCCCTAATAAAATCAAGACCCTTTCCACCAAAGGCAGGTGCCCGGTCTGGTGGACCCCAGCCGTAAACTCTACAACAAGAGGAGAAAGCTACTACATGACAGAGCAAAATCCCTAAAAGGGAAGGCATCTCTGATCAATACTAGCAAAAAACTACGATCACTCATAAAATCATCCAAGGCCAACTTTGAGAGAAAAATCGCTAATGACACAAAAGACAATCATAAGGCCTTCTTTAGCTATGTTAGAAACCTGGGTGGAAACTCCCAGATATGCTCAGAATTAGTCCCAAATGATAAAAAAAAAATCACTGAACCCACAGACATTGCCAACATACTGGCAGACCGGTTCAGTGCAAATTTCTCCCCAAAAGGAGAAATATCTATCCCACCAGAGTCTAGCCTCCCAAACATCTCAGATGTCCAGGTGAGAGCTGCTCTCTCTAAAGCAAAAAACACAGCATCAATGGGACCGGACAGCGTCCCCGGCTGTGTGCTACACGAGCTCAATGAGGAACTAAACCCACACATAAGGCTGCTGTTTAATCTTAGCATTACTACAGGATACGTACCCAAAGAATGGCGTACGACAACTGTGGTCCCACTCCACAAAGGCGGTGCTTCTACGGACCCTGGAAATTACCGCCCCTTAAGCTTGACGAGCCTTGTCTGCAAAGCTATGGAGAGGATCATAATGGAACTCATAAATAAAGACATTGGGGACCTACAGACACTGGATCCTTCCCAATTTGGCTTTGTCAAGGGCAGATCCTGCCTCTTGAACTTGGTCGACTTTTTCGAAACAGTCACTAAGGCCATTGATGAGGGTAAGGCAGTTCACACAGCCTACCTTGACCTAGCAAAAGCGTTCGACACAATACCCCACTCGGGCATCATAGAAAAGCTCACCAGCTTAGATGTAAACCCATATGTCACAAGATGGGTTGCAAACTGGCTCAAGGACAGAACACACAGGGTTAGAGTTGCTGGTGCCATGTCAGACTCTAAGCCGGTCACGAGCGGTATCCCACAGGGCTCAGTCCTGGGCCCCCTCTTGTTCGGCATTTATTTTTCTGAAGTGCAGGCAAAAATAGGGGGATTGTGGCTGACAAAATTTGCAGATGACTGCAAACTGGGCACCATAATTGACACTCCATCAGACACAGACATCCTCCAGAGAGGTCTCATAGAAATGGATAACTGGTGCCAGAGCCATGGACTTAAGCTAAATGCCAAAAAATGTATAGTCATACCCTTTGGGAAAAACAAGGTAACCCCTAATTACCACATAGGTGGTAATCCATTAAACACGGAGGAAGTTATCTGGGACCTGGGGACCCAAGTTGACAGTAACCTCTCTTTTGACACTCGCATTGCCAAAGTGGTTAGGAAGACCTTCTACATTGCCCACCTGATCATGAAGGGATTCACATCCAGATCAGGAGAGGTCATTGTACCCTGTACTCTTCACTTATCAGACCAATGAGTGAGTACAACGCACCATTCGAAATGTACCTTACCCGACACCTGCAGCAGTTGGAAAGACCCCAAGAGTTCCTCACCAAAAGGATAAAGGGGCTCAAACATATGTCATATGATGCCCGACTGAAGAAACTCCAGCTCTATTCAGGCGCATACCGCCTGCGCAGAGGTGATCTGTGCCTGACATACAAGGCCATGTCCAACCCGGAATTAATGGACATGATCCACCTCAAAAAATCCAAATCCACCAGAGCCACGAGAGCAAGAGACTTAAACCTCAACACGGATATAAATAGGACATGCTGGAGGGACAGATTCATCACCCAGAGACTCCCTACACTATGGAACAGAATCCCAGTCCATGTGAGGCAGAGCCCCTCACTGACTCTGTTCAAGAGAAATCTTGACGAGTGGATGGGAGATCGTAGGTTTACCCCAGGAATCATCTCTGTGTCACTGCTGGTCAGAGGCACAGCAAACTAATGGGTATAGTATTCTCATCCTAAGGGGTGGTGAAAGCCACACACACTCTGGCTAGGCTTATAAATGCCCTAGGGCAGATAGCCTAGTATGAACCTATGAACCTATAACTTCAGCACTAATCTTGGCCATTTTTTGTAAAGGGTTCTCCTGCACCCTAGTGGCAGGAGTAGTCATTTAGAACTTGTCTGATTGAAAACTGTTGGAACAGGGCTCAGTTTTGAGCTTTTTTATTGGTTAATTTGTTTAAATGAGTTTCCTCTTGTTTGCTACTGTTGTAATTGTGTGTATCTGTTTTCATGTGTTAAATTGACCTAAATAGAGTTTAAATATCTTTAGCATAGTCTGGGTACAGGTTTTGTTGTATTGATATCTGTTTGTGTGATTCCTGTGTTTCCTGCTATGCCATTTTGTGTTGACCAGGGTCTGCCTGCACTTAGTGGGAGTAAGTGAACTGGATGGAACTGGTCTGGCATAGGGTGTTGAGTTAAGAGCTCAGGGACAAGGGTTCATAGGTTAGTACTAAGCTAACTGCCTTTGTGAGCCATTTTAAGCCTAGCCAATTATCCCTTGTGAGACTCAAACCCTGCACCTTGTGTTTGTAAGGCAAACACCTTAACCATTAGGCCACCCTCCCAGCTTTGTTAGTAGTTGAGTGGTCAATTCCAGAGTTTCTATTTTACTTTCATTTTTGTGGTATTTAAACCCAGCATTTGCATGGGTTTGTGCTTGTTTGCCTCTTTCGCACAGCCGCTGTGCTGTTTTAACCCTTTGCAAGGTATCTCAGTTGCATTTTTTCTCTTACCAGCATGCCTGTGTGAGTGAGGCCCTCACCTGGAGCTACTGTATTAATTTTATCCAGTCCTACTCACACCTATAGGTACTCTCCTCGGATAATACCCACTCTACTATCCTTGGTCTCTCTTCTGATAACCATGGATGGACAATTTCCTATGGTTTCTTCTGCTAGTCTGGCTGATATGGGCATCCTGAGACAGTGTAGCAACTGTCTTATGTACACAGACAACCTTCTACTACTACCACCTAGGAACATAATATGAGAGAGATGCAATCACATTAAGAACCTAGAATCCTTGCTGTCTCAGTCAGAAGCCAGTACATCTGGTACTGAGAAGGTTGTCTGCACAAACACTATGAACACCACACCTCTAACACATCCCACATCTGTACAACACACTCCTACATATGCAGGGGTTCTCAACAAAAATGTACATAAATAAGAGATCTCCAAAGAAAAAACACATACACATCACAACCCACAGCACCAAGCATCACACTCGTCTGTGTCTCTGTCTCTAAGGCCCAACCACAAACTCAAGATACTAGTCATAGTAGACTATCGTGAGACGCACAGATGTGCCCCTCACCACGCTAGACAAGGAGAAAGTCACAGTAAGTTGCTTGTCAGGTGCTAGAATCCACCATATCATGCACACACTCCGGTCCGTTAACAACTGGTACTGTTATGACTCTGTCACAGTCCATTTTGGTGTGAATGACTTGATATTTATCAAAGACATACACACCTCCAGGCTGGGCAAACGGTGTGACACAGGAGACACTCCAGGTGCAGTTAACTGTTGGCAGAACACCTATTCAAATAATAGTTAGCTACAGACCCCAAACCATGACTCAGGACGCCCACTCCACCTATCTGGACTTTGAATCCATCAAGATTCAACCCTGTTCCCTGATCCTGGGTGACTTTAACTGCCCAGCCATAGAGTGGCCAAACATGAACGCCCAGAGATTTCTCGACTTTGTCATTGCCAATGCATTGGATCAGCTGGTCGACACCCCTACAAGAGGTGAAAATATCCTGGACCTGTTCCTAACCAACATGAGTAGCTGCTGTAGCACTCCTACAGTGTCATCCTCCTTGGGTAAGATCCCACCAAAAAGCGATCACTTTTGAAGTCACCATCTCCCCTGACACCTCCCCTCCCCCTTGTCAACTTTTGAAACTTTTCCAAAGCTAACTACAATCTCCTCAGGATAGGTATAAACAGCTTCACAGCCACCATCCCTTCAGTTGGAACTAGCACTAATGTCCAAGCCTACACCAAAAAATTATATGAGCACTTACATAGCTGTATGGACTCAACAATACCCGACGGGACCAAATCATCTTCCTCAAGGAAGACTAAACCTGTCTGGTGGACAGCAGCAATAAACAAACTCTATAATAAAAGAAAAAAATTGGTCTAGGGCCAAGAAGAAGCAGATGCCAAGTTGGGAGCAATATCTCCTTTGTCTGAACAAGCAAATAAGGTCACTGGTGAAATCTTCTAAGGCTAACTTTGAGTCCAGATCAGCCACATCCACCAAGGACAATCACAAAGTCTTCTTTACATATGTCCGCAATCTCAATGGCAACACCCAAATCTGCTCTGAACTGGTGGTCAATAACACCACATACACATATCCCATAGATATAGCCAACCTGCTGGCAGACAGGTTCAGTGTAAACATCACCACCTGTCCCTCCATCAGTAAACCAGGGCATCCCCAGCACCTGCCCCCCTCCCCTCATTACCAGGGAGCAGGTCCTTAATGCCCTCTCAAAGGCAAAAAATAAAGTCTCCATGGGACCCAATAACATCCCTGGCTGTATCCTACATGAACTCAGGCATGAGCTGTCAGCTCCATTACACACCCTATTTAACCAAAGCCTGAGCACTGGCTTCATCCCAGCTGAATGGAGGACAGCCAGTGTCATCCCTCTGCACAAAGGTGGAGCATCCACTGGAACAGGCAGTTATAGGCCCATCAGCCTAACTAGCCTGATCTGCAGTGCCATGGAACACATTATCACAGACCTTATAAACGAGGACATTGGCAACCTCCAGACGCTTTTTCCCTACACAGGTTTTGTCAAAGGGAGATCATGCCTGTTAAACTTGGTCAACTTCTTCGAAACAGTCGCCAAAGCCATGGACGAGGGGAAGATGGTGCACACCGCCTACCTTGACCTAGCCAGAGCCTTTGACACTATTCCTCACTCGGGCATAATAGATCAACTCTTCCAGCTAGTCCCAGAGTGGTGTTAAAATGTAGGAAACACAAAACCATGATGAACTGTTTTTTTTGAGTCTGTGGGTGTGGTTCTCCTTTAAGATTAGCTTTAGATCAACATTCATTCCTCATGTTGAGTCTGATAGACAAAGTACTGTACCAGTTAAAAGTAGCTTACAGAATTTCCTATTTTCTGTTCAGTGAAGTTAGACAAGCCATTGCCATTAACTTACTGTTGCCAAGATTGGAGTATGCTCACCTGGTCATTACCTTACTGTTTTCTCAGAACATTACCATTCTTCATAATGCAGGAAACAAAATACTTTGATTCATACACTTACAGCTTACAGCTGTTTTCTGAACTTCATTGCTTACAAGTCCAAGTTGGTACGAATTACAGCAAGGGCAACCTTCTTCCTAGGTAAGCTAATTTTCATACTTTGTCATTAAAGATACTGCCCCACCCACAAAACAGCACAGTAGAAATAAGTGCTAACACTAACTCATTTGGAAACTCTGTTAACAGTACATTATACAAACACCATCAATTTTGCAATGGCATTATCTAATACATCCTTAAAAAAGCCCCAGCTACGTGGAATAATCTAAAGCATTTAAAGTACCTAATAACTCAGATAAAAGTAGCTCTTTTTATAATACCATAGGTTCATAGGTAGGTACTAGGCTATTGGCCCTAGGGCCTATATAAGCCTTTTGCCACCTAAGAAAATTATTTTCCTGTGCCCCTGTCAAGCAGAGCCGCAGAAGTGATCCTCGGGGTGAATTTCATATCTCCCATCATCAAGATTTTTCTTGAAGAGTGCTAATGAGGAGCTTTGTTTGATACAGATAGGTAGTTTTTTTCCAGAGTATGGGAAGTCTCTGGGACAGGAATCTATCCCTCCAGCATGCTCTGTTTATTGTGGTGACAAGGTTTAGGCCCCTAGAGCGTGTAGCTCGAAGGGATTGGGATTTCTTTAAATGGAGCATGTCCAACAGCTCTGGGTTTGACATAGCTTTGTATGTTATGCAGAGATCGCCTCTGAGTAGGTGATATGCGACAGAGTAAAGCTGGAGTTTTTTGAGACTGTCTGTGTAGGGCATCTGTTTGAGGCCGGTAATCCTCTTTGTGAGGTATTTCTGCGGCCTTTCCAGTTTTTATAGATGTCTTGAGGTACATACCAAAAGGGGCATTGTACTCTATAATGGGGTCTAATGAGTGATGAGTAGAGGAGAGGAGAACAATGACATCTTTTTTCCTGGATGAGAAACCTTTTGTGATGACGTGTGCCACGTACAAGGATTTCCTGACTACTGTGGTGATGTGATTATCAAAGGAGAGACTACTGTCCACCTGCGTCTCAAGGTCTCTTATCACACTTTTGGTGTTAAGTAGACTATCGCCGGTGTTGGTAGTTCATGGGTACAGAGTTTTTACCAAAAGGGATGACAGTGCACTTTTTGGTATTGAGCTTGAGGCCATGGCTTTGACACCAGGCATCTGTCTCAGTGAGGCCCTTTTGTAGGATGTCCACATCGTTAGGAGTTTTGATTATGGCTCCTAGTTTGCAGTCATCTGCGAACTTTGTTAGCCAAAGACCTTCTGTGTTAGCCTGTACTTCAGAGAAGTAGATACCAAACAGGAGAGGACCTAGGACTGAACCCTGTGGTACTCCACTTGTCACTGGTCTGAAGTTGGATTTAGAGTCTGCTACTTTCACAGTGTGGGTTCTGTCAGTGAGCCATTTGGCAACCCATCTTGTGACATAGGGATTTATACCTAGTTTAGTGAATTTATCTATAATTCCAGAGTGGGGGAATGGTGTCGAAAGCCTTGGCAAGATCTAGATAGGCTGTGTGAACCACCATACCCTCATCTACGGCTTGGTGACCGCTTCAAAGAAGTCTATCAGGTTTAGGAGACGTGCTCTGCCTTTTACAAACCCGAACTGGTTAGGGTCCAGAGTTTGGAGATTACCGATGTCATTGTTTATAAGTTCCATGATGATACATTCCATAGCCTTGCAGACCAGGCTCATCAGGCTAATGGGGCTGTAGTTCCCAGGGTCCGTGGTGGCTCCCCCTTTGTGGAGTGGGATAACCGTTGCTGTGTGCCATTCAGTGGGCACAAAGCTTGAGGTGAGGCTATGATTGAACATGGTACTTAGGTGGGGTTCCAGTTCGTTCTGTAGTTCATGTAGAACGCAGCCTGGGATGTTGTCCGGTCCCATGTATGCTGTCTTCTTGGGTCTGGAAAGTGTGTTTTTTACCTGTGCAGCCATGATTACAGGAACTTTGCATTCTTCCGGTATAGAGATGGGCCCTTTAGGGGTGAGAGAGGGGTAAAGTTAGCACTGAAGCTATCTGCCAGGATGTTGGCAATATCAGATGGTTCTGTATATTTAGTGCCATTGTGCTGTAACTCAGAGCAGATCTGAGTGTTGCCATTGAGATTCTTAACATAGCTATAAAATGCTTTGTGGTTGTCTTTAGAATCAGTGGCGATTTTGTTTTCGTAACTAGCTTTGGAGGATTTTATGAGGGATCTCAGCTTCTTACTGAAGCCGACCACGGAGTTCCTCCAATCATGGCATTTTACTCTTTTTTTTTTTGCAACAGCTTCTTTCTTCTGTTGTAGAGTTTATGGCAGGGGACCACCAGATTGGCTTCCTTTTTTTGGAGGATAGCATCTTGGTTCTGTTAGGGATTGCACGATCTATGCACTCGTGTAAGTGCTTATAAAGTGCATTTGTATAGGATTCAACAGTCATACCTCTATTATGTGTCAGCATGGGTGTCGTGAAGTTTGCCACTTCTGTCTTAAGCATGAAGTTGGCTTTGGAGAAATTTTTTACTGTGGTTTCCCTAATGGGGGTGGGGGGGGTGGGATGTGGATGTCTAGGGTGATTAGCTTGTGGTCGGATCTGACCGAGGAATTGACCTCTGGTGTGAAACACCGGTTTCCCTTGTTGGTAATGACCAGGTCTAGGATATTGCTGCCCCTGGTGGGGGGGATGTGGATAAGTTGTTCCAAGGCGTTGGAATTTATGGATTCCAGAAAACGTTGAGCACAAGAGTTGGTACATGAGTAGTTTTCCCAGTTAATGGTGGGGTAGTTGAAATCACCCATTATTAGGGTGTTAGGTTGTACCCTAATATTTTCCAGTGTATCAAGAAATGAGGAGTGGGAATCCTGGGGCATGATGGGGGATCTGTAGCAAGCAACAATTTGGATTGTGGTCTTGCCCAGAGTTAGTTGCAAGTTGGATAATCTCGGATGCATTATGCTGAGCAGCTAGCCTGGAGGTGTGGATATCCTTAATGAATATGGACATAACTCTGCCTTTAGTGTTTCGGTCCAGGTTAGGTGGCCGAAATGTGTGGTATGAATTATTGTCCCTAGGCCAGCACTACTTAGTGTCTCATCTGTCGTGTGGGTTTTCACCAAAGATGTTGTGATGGAGGCTTACGAGAAAATGGCCTCAAAGTGTTGTCTTATTTTGATGATTGGCTGCTTGTTGTCTTTGTCAGAAGGCATCTTGACAGGCACCTCCTATTTGGACTTTCCTTTGGCGTCAGCTTGTAAAGGTAACTGTACATTGCACTTTTAAGATGGTGGCTGATTGCCAAGTGTACTAATTAATGCTGTACTTGTGTGACAACTAAGAAACTTTTAAAAAAGTTGATAAAAGTTATAAATTTGGATGAAATTCAGTAACTGGATGGCAGATACATTGTCCGAATGTCAGTAAAGAAAAATTATGGAAAGTAAGAAAGAATTGAGCAGAAAAGGAGAAAGTTGTGGAAGAGAAGAATGCCATGGCTGGTAAGCAGGAAGCATACTTATTTCCAGCATCAGTGCAGGAGATGGCTTTCAGTACACTAGAGGAAAAATAGACCAGATGCACTCATAAATGTTTAAAATAAGTGGGACTATTGAAGATTATATAAGAAAACTGAAAAAACAATTGGAAATATTCAAACGGCATTAAATAACCAGTCCAATAAACTTTAGTTTGAAAAGGTCAGGAATGGAAATGGTGGAGAATATGACAGAGATTGAGACTTGAACTTGAAATGTTTCAAAAATAGATGTTCAACATTAAATGACTTTTGGAGTAGCCTTTATTTGTGTCATTTCCAGTCTAGTATATGACCACTGTCCAACTTTCAAAGTTTTAGGTCACTTTTCATGCCCTCTGACTACTAAGCAGCTCGGGGAAAGGCATTTTAATATTAATGTAACAGAGCACCAAAAGTCAGCTAGCAATCCTTGAAGGCTAGGTATTTAAGTACCCTGCTGGAGAAAACTTCCACAATTTTACTTTTCTGAGAAAAAAACTGTGAAATCTTTTTTTTTCAACCTTTTTTCCTTCATATTTATGTAGAATTAATGTGTTAGGGGAAGGGCACGGCTCTTTGTCATTTGTGTTTTTACCTCAAAATCCTTATTTTCCTGTCAGGTGGTGTACTGACTCTTTCGGGTTCCATCTCTCTTTCAAGCTTCTTTTTCAGCCAAGCCAACATGCATGTATTGGTATCCTTGTTTCTTCCTTATTTTGCCAACAAATTAAAAAAACATTCTCGGGAGTCTTTAGTGTCAGGCCAGCTCTTTCAGCTACCTCGTAGGTCACTGTGTTTTGGGTTGACTTTATTCCTTGGATTCTCTTGGTCCATCTGGTGTAGTTTGTGAAGTCAGAAATGACCAAGAATTAGCTATGTCCCCTGTTGCTATATGGTTGCCCTGTTTAAAATGCTGTTGTTCATAGGATCATAGGAAGTTACTAGGCTATTGGCCCTGAGGCCCTTATAAGCCTAGCCAAGACTGTAGCCCATGTTTAGACAAGTCAGCACCCAAAGCCCCTGTCCAGCAGGGACACAGGTGGAATCCCAGGGGTGTGTTTTCTATTTCCCATCCGGTTATTCAGGATGCGCTTGAAAAGGGATAATGAGGCACTCTGTTTAGCGTGGAGAGGGAGTCTATTCCACAGATGGGGGAGTCTCTGGGACGTAAATATATATCTCGCCAACAAGTCCTGTTGATGTCACAGACCAGGTTGAGGTCGTTTGTGCAGGTTACTTGAATGGAGCTTGACTTAGATATGCAGCAGTCCCATCAATGCGGGGTCTGAGATTGCTTTGTATGCCAGGCAGAGGTCACCTCTGAGGAGTCTGTATGAAATTGAGTAGATGGACAGGGTTTTAGCCTGTCTGTGTAGGGTAGATGTTTGAGGCCCTTGATTTGTCTGGTGAGGAACCTCTGTGGTCTCTCCAGCTGCTGCATGTGCTTTGCAAAGTACATGCCAAAGGGGGTGTTGTACTCAATAATTGGCCTTATAAGGGAAGAATACAGGGATGTTATGACCTCCTTGTCCCTGTATGAGATACCCTTACTTATGAAGTGGTCCATGTAGAAAGCTTTCTGTACAACAGAAGCAACATGGTGGTCAAAAGTGAGGTTGCTATCAACCTGGGTGCCCAAATCCCTCACAACTGATCGCATACTTAGGATGTTGTTGTTAATGTGATATGTGGGGACATCACTCTCCCCAAACGGGATCATGATGCATTTTTTGGCATTAAGCTTGAGGCCATGTTTCTGGCACCAGTCATTTGTTTGGGTGAGACCCTAGTGGAGGACGTCCACAACACTTGGGGGAATTGATGACCGCACCCACCTTGCAGTCATTTGCAAACTTGGTCAGCTATAGCCCACTGGTTTTGGTCTGCACCTCAGAGAAGTATATCTCAAATAACAGAGACCCCAAGACAGATCCCTGGGGTATGCCGTTCATTACTGGTCTACTGCTTGAGGTGGCTTCCCCTATTTTCATTACTTGGGTTCTATCATTGAGCCAGTTTGCTACCCATCTGATAACATATGGATTGATGCCTAGTTGAGAGAGTTTATCTATTGTGCTTGAGTGGGAAATGGTGTCAAAGGCTTTGGCCAGGTCAGGGTAGGCGGTGTGCACATTCTTACCCTCGTCCATGGATTTGGTGACTGTCTCACAGAAGTCGACCAGATTTAACAGACATGATATCCCCTTGACAAAGCCAAACTGTGTGGGTCAGGTGTTTGTAGGTTGCCATTGTCCCTGTTAATGAGGTCCATGATAATCTGTTTCATGGCCTTGCAGATCAGGCTAATAGTTAGGCTGGTGGGTCTATAATTTCCCAAATCAGTGGATGCTCAACCTTTGTGTAAAGAGATGACAGTGGCTGTCTTCCACTCGGCTGGGAGAAAGTCGGTACTCAGGCTTTGGTTGAATAGGGTGCCTAATGGTGCTGCAGGTTCATGCCTGAGTTCATGTAGGATGCAGCCTTGGATGTTATCGGGTCCCATGGAGGCTGTATTTTTTACCTTTGAGAGGGCAGTGATGACCTGTTCCCTAGAGATAAGGGGAGGGGGGCAGGTACTGGGGATGTTCTGATTTAATAATGTGGGGGACAGAGGGATGAAGTTTTCACTGAATCTGTCATCCAGTAGGTTGGCTATATCTACAGCATTTGTGCATGTGGTGTCCTTGATCACCAGTTCTGAACAGATCTTGGGTGCTTCTTTTAAGAATGCGGACATATGTAAAGAAGGCCTTATGATTGTCTCTAGTAGATGTGGCCAATTTGGACTTGAAGTTTGCTTTAAAGGAATTCACTAGTGCTCTTATTTGCTTGTTTAGGCTAAGGAGAGATTGCTTCCAGTTCGGCACCTGCTCCTTCTGGTCCTGGACAACAATTTTTACCTTTTGTTATATAGTTTGTTTATTGCAGATGTCTAGCAGGCAGATTTACTCTTCCTTAGAGGATGACTTTGTCCTGTCAGGTATTCCTGATTCCATGTATCTATATAAGTGTTCATATAGTACTTTGGTGTAGATTTGGACATTGGTGCCAGTTCCAGCAGAGGGGGAGAGGACTGTGAAGCTGTTTATGCCATCCCTCAGGAGGTTGTAGTCAGCTTTGCAGAATTTTTTTTGATTCACCCTAGCGAAAGGGGGGGGGGGTTTCAGAGGATATGCTGACTTTGAAAGTGACTGCTGTATGGTCGGATCTTAACAGGGAGGATGATACTGTAGGGGTGCTGCAGTGCTTACTCATGTTGGCTAATACCAAGTCCAAGATGTTATCACCTGTTGTGGATGTATCGACGAGCTGTTCCAAGGCATTTGCATTGATAAAATCGAGGAATCTCTGGGCATTGGCATTCTGGCATGAGTAGTTTTTCCAATCTATGGTTGGGTAGTCAGTCTCCCAGGATCAGGGTAATGGGTTGAAACTTGATAGATATGAAGATGTCCAGATAGGTGGAGTGGGCATCTTGAGTCAAATTTGAGGCCTGTAGCTAGCTATGATTTGAATAGGGGTCTTGTCCACGGTTAACTGCATCTGGAGTGTTTCCTGTGTGTTATATTGTTTGACCAGCCTGGAGGTATGTGCATCTTTAATAAATATTGAAACTCCACCTCCTTTGGCTGTGCTGCCCACAGTTTGGGGTCTGAAAATGTGAAAGGATGAGTAACCAAGTAAGGTTGTGGTGCTCTCCGCAGATTTGAATCAGGTTTCTGTGACTGCACAAATAGCATCTTCCAGGGTTAAGAATGCTTGTAATGAGTGCAGTTTCATGTTTAGACTCCTAGTGTTTATCAGCATGACATTTAATTTGTCTTTTGTTGGTTTGTATATTAGTTTTATTGACCTCAGGACTTTTTCTTAAAAAGGCACTATGGGGGAGGCCAGAGCCTTTGCCAGAAGCCCAAATGAGACAGATGCAGGCCATCTCTAGCAAAGCATTGTGGTCTGTCTATCACATCGTCCCAGGCTGTCGGGTACTGGTTCCCCCTGGAATAACACCAGAAACTAAGCAATTGTTAGTCAGTCATCTTCTGTTTTTATTGAGGCATCATTCTGGGTGAAGGTAGAATGCTGCTTAAGGCTAGGTATATACCTGCCTGGGACACACATTCCACGAGGTCAATCATGTCTCTCTTCATAGAGTCATAACAGTACCTGTTGTTGAGAGACTTGAGTGCATGTGTGATATGGTGGATTCCAGCACCTGGCAAACAACTTACCTTGACTTTCTCTGTATCCAGCCTAGTGAGAGGCACATCTGTGTGTCTCACAATGGAGTCTCCTATGACTAATATGTTGGGTTTATGGTTAGGCCTTTGTGGTTGTGAGACACTGGTGTGTGGATTATGCATAGTATGTGGTGTGGAGGGTTGTGGAATTTGTGTGTGTGTGCCTCTGAGGTCTCCTTTACTTGGGTTTGTTTTTGTTGAGAAACTCCACATATGTGGGTGTGTGTTGTGTAGTTGTGGGTGGTGTTTGAGGTGTACTAATTGTATTGGTAACCTTCTCAGTGCCAGATATACTGGCTTGTGAAGGCAAGAGCATAGACTGTAGGTTCTTAATGTAATTGCATCTCTCACAAATTGTGTTCCTAGGTGGTAATAGTAGATGGTTGTCCATGTACATGAGGCAGTTGCTCCACTGTCTCAGAATGCCCATGTCATCCAGGCTGGCAGGAGAAACCGTAGGAAACTCTCCAGTTATATTTGTCAGAATCTGAGGGAGAGAGGCCAGGGAGAGCTAAAGGGTAGGCCTAAAGCCCAAGTGCTTAAACCAAAACTAAGCCAGTTAGAATAAGGGTATATATTATAACAACGAATGATTAAAATGTCGTATGCTGTAAAGAGCAAAAATGCTAGACCTGTAAGTACTTTTTGTGAGATTGAGTACAGTAAAGATTGGAATATTTGCCCTTTCCTCACTGTAGTCCGATCTTGGAGTTGGTATATATATTTAGCGGGGGGGTGTGGGGGGCACAGCCCCCCACAATAACACGTTCGAGGTCTGGCATTTTTGCTCTTTAGACCATTTGGACATTTTCATCATTTGTTATAATGTACACCCTTAGAATAATGCTTACAATTTAAACAGGCTAAGAGCAAGCAGTAATACATGCAGCAGAAAAGATGCAACTCGACACTTTAGAGAACAAGTAGCTGAAAAAGCAAGATGAAGTAATAAAGTAGGAAACACAAATACTGTAAAAGCAGCTGAGAATTTTTTGTAGAGTGGGAAGGGAGAAAGGAGGAACAGAAGATAATTCAAGGTTAAGAAACTAAGGGGGTTGGCCTTCCCAAATGTTCCTTCTGTATTGAGTAGAATGAGCTAATGAGACTGGACTGGGAGGAGTGTCCCAGATCAAATTTACAGTAGGGGTGGGCAACTGCAAAGCCACAAAGTTTAAGAACAAGACAACAATAGGGAGGAAGGGTGAGAAACTATTCTACAGCTACTAGCTACATTATTTTAGGCAGAAAAAACTACAGAAATGTTTATTATAGCAGAAAACAACAGTGAGACACTAAATGAAAGTTTTAAACAGAAAAAGGTGGAAGGCAACTCTAGAGAATGCTTTTACTGCAAACACATCAGTTATATGATGCACTCCTTGGCAGGAAAATCAGAACAACAACAGATTCTTAAGATGGAGAAGATTTCCAATTAATACCTTTCACACATTGAAAATTAGCTAAAAAAGCTTTACAAAAAGTAGGCAGACTTTTTACTTCAACAGTGCAGATTAGTTTATAGCAATAAAATACAGTAAAAAAAGTAGGCAGCAGACAAAAAGTGCAATAAATGGTAAGAATAAGCAGTAGCTAGTAAAAATAAGCAAGAAAACAGGATACTTATTGTTCTGTATCACAGATCAGAGTTGTGGTCAGTGCCCCTCCACCATTCAGCTCAGTGTGAAATAGTAGAAACCCTCACAATGGTAGGTTTTAAGTACAAACCTGAAACAACATGAAAAAAAGCTCAAAAGAACCAATGAGGTGCTTACTCCAAACCCTAGGCCAACCTTTAGCAGCCAATGGCCAATCAGCATTACATACTCACTAAAGTGAAGAGTGGCTTCCCCTTAGGACATAAGCATATATATATCAATAGGAAAGAAAAGAAAAAAAAAGTTTTTTATATTTTGTTTTCATATACATAAATCACATATGCGTCTTCTTTCTTTGTAACAATTGTCATTCAGTCCAGCACTGTATAAATTGCTCCATTCCTACAGTCCCTTAAACCTTACTCCTCCTCCTACACAAGGAGTGAACCACTCATTGTTGTTGTCGAGGGGAGGTATGGGTGAATGTTTGCTACATTGCCAGGTGGGAATGTTTAATTTTCAGGATAGTGCCTTTGCATATGGGTTGGTCTTTTTCCAGTGAATCTGACAGGAAAATAAAATAAAAAAAAATGTTACTTCTGTTTCTTTTCTATGGCATTTGCAAAGGGATTAATTTCTGCTTTTAATGTTTTAAATTGTGTTCCTTCAGTGATTACTAATTGAAAAAGAAAAATATTTCCCTCACATTACACCAATGATTCCCAGTCAGAAGAGGAGGAAAGAGAGAGAAAGAGAGGAGAAGTTTTCTTTCATGTTTTCTACTCAAGATGAATATTCTGAGGGAGTATTTCTTTAGATTTCTTTCCAGAAGTGCTATCTTTTTCTGAAACCTTAGCAAAAAATGACTGAGGTTTTTGAGTGGTAACAAGATGAAATCCCTCTCTTACAGCAAATGTATTACAAGTAGTTGCATTGGAATACTTCATAGCCTATAGGTGGCCCTGCTGTTTTATCTGCCTAAAAGGATAATTTCTTAACAGCTTACAGCATACCTAACAGTCATCTTCCTGCTCCTAAAAGTTCTGATAGGTTATACAGAGTACCTCTGACTCATTTTATAATCCTAAACCAGACCATACAGTTATTTCCTTATTCAAAACTTCTACTGCTAAACAAGATTGCTAATGCTAACCCTTTTCCGGTGATAAGGATGGGAAAGATATTGATAAATTTGGAAAGAAAGTTTATTCTTCTGCTACTTTAGCCATCAGAAATTTGAACTGCCAGGATCACATTTTGAAATTTTTACTGACGTCCTTTGAGAATATGAGAAAGTTGGTTGTTAACCTTCCTCTTCAGGGGCTAAAAATTCTTGAAAATTCATAATTGTTTGCTTCTCATGTAACAAAACACTCCTTAAAATGTTATTTTGTTATCGCCAGAGCTGCTGGTTTGGCATAAATTATGAGCAGATTTGCTTTATGTTCTCTAAACTTACCGTAAGATTTTTGACGTAGTGATTTTAATTTCTTCCTGTGACATGGATGTTCTGTTTGGCCCCCTCTGCTGCTGAGGTATTTAAAATAAATGGTGACAGAGGGAAATTGAGTCAGAAGGTGTGACAGCTTTTCCGAGTCTATTGAGTCAAGGTGTGACAGCTTTTCAGAGTCTTTTTTAACCAAACATTTTCTTTCTAACTTGCCCCCCTCCCCCCCCCACATACACACACACATTTTTTAGAAGCGGTTTAAGCAATAAGGTGCTACAAAAATGATTTCAGTTATGGCACATAGGTCCTAAAAAGAAAGGAAAGTGCTCTCAGAACCAAGGACAGTCCAAAAGGTCAAAATGACTGTTTGGTTTTGTAGGACTCCCCCCCCCCCCCCTCCTTTTCTCCCACCCAGGCAATCCATCCCTCAATCTGCATAATTCCCTGTGGCATTAGATTGATTCTCAGAACCCCTTTGTCTAATATCCAGCAGGGGCTATGGGAGTCCCTTCCTCCTTTTCTAGGAATTCCACATTCTCTGCCTGTAAAACAAATGTCCTTGTTTCCTCCAGTTTGGGAGCAAATATTGATTCAGGGTGTGATAGAAATAGTGGCCTCAGACTGGATGGGCTAAGATGTTTATTAAAGGTGTCGGGGAGATAGAGAAGTGTGGGGAATCTGGAGAACATTCCTAGACCTATCCTTTCGCAACTTTTTTTGTCAAGGTACTTGAAGTTTAAGATTTTATACCCACAGACATTATTACCACTCATCTCTTTCCTCTGATTTTTTGTAATATTAGATGTTCTATAGTCCTATCTTGTCTTCATTCTTACATATGGGTTTGGAGCTAATCCTCGGCTCTGACTCGGCCTTATTACAAAGCTCAAAGTCTCTTAGTTGGCTCGTGGCTAGGTAGGTATCCCGTAGTGCACTAGTACAATCCCCAGATCTCGTTTGCCACATCTACGAGTTCAGAAGTGCTTCTTGCTTGGCTGTGGCTAAGTTCAAAACTTTTTTCATTATTATTCACTCTTAATGATTATTTGGGTTTATGTTATATATTTGAATGTCCAAAATGTCGAATACCATATGGTCGAGACCATATGTTCGACATTTGGAAGTTCGAATATATAATAAAAAAGAAAAAATGCACCTTAACAGTGCGAGCAGGGAGGCAACCACCCTGCACCCCCCCACACCCCCCCCCTACGTAAATATACCAACTCCAAGACCGCACTTCAGTGCAGAAAAGGCAAATTCTCCCATTCTGCACTGTACGGCGCCGTTAAAAGTCAGTCTTCAAACACTTGAAATGTCGATCATATGGTCTCGACCATATAACGTTCGACATTTCCAGCATTCGAAGATTTGACATAGACCCGATTATTTAGCTATTTATACTTAAGATTAGTGTTAGTTATCTTTTAGATCGTGTTTAGAAGTGTTTTTTTTTTGCTAATTAGTTAGTTTTTTTTTTTTTATGAGAACTTGTTGGCCGTTTGGCCCCTGTTGTTCTCCGTGTGGTATCCTGTGTGCTAGTTTCTAACACATTTAATATTTCCTAGGTCCACGTTTGTGTTAGGACCTTGTTTTTTTCACTTTTTTATACCTTTATATTGTGTGCAGTGTTTGTTGTACTAGTTTTTGACATAGTTTATATCTCTATAGGTTCGCGTTCGTATTAGGGCCTTGTTTTCTTTCTCAGAGAAAGAGGATTGTGTGCAGTGTTGTTTATCTCGTACTTTGCCTGCTGCTTGATTTTCCGACTTGGCTTTCTTCCAGCTAGGTCTGTTTAAGTTAGAGGACCTAGTCCTTTGTTGTCTTTGAATTTTTTCTAACAGGGCTAGGCCCGTTTTAAGTTATAGGACCTAATCCTCTTTAGTCTCTCTTTTCTGTATGCGTGTGCTTGTTAGGGCTAGGCCAATTTAAGTTAGAGGACCTAGTCCTCATTGAATTTGTTTAGTTTTAGGGCGAAGCCTGTTTAAATTAGAGGACCTTGTTTTAGAGCTCTGATAAATATGTCTAAAGATCACAAACCTTCGGGTTTTAAAAAATGCATAAAGTGCTCACAAAAGATGTCAATTACAGATAGCCACAGTAATTGTTTATTCCCTCAGAGCCATTCACTTGCAGGAAACTTGTTCATTCTGCCATTCCTTTAGCTCCAGAGTTCTCCAAGAGCAGAAGAACAAGTTAATTCTGAAAGGTCTCCTCAAGCCTTCCTTCGAGGAAGACTTAGCAAGTTGTTCTTCATCAAAGTACCATTCATCCAGAAAAGAGAAGGTCAAGTCGGCCAAGAGATGTTCTCTGGCACCGACTAGTGTATAGGAACCTCCTCAGAAACAATTGAAAATGGATAAAACTTCTACCTCCTCGGCTCCACTGTCCTCGAAGCCGGTCAAGGTTGTTGATGTTGACACTGCAGTGTCGGCCCCGAGCTTTTCAGAGCCGACTACTGGAAAATTGCATCGGAGCCGGTCCAGAGATCTTTTGCCGGGCTCTTCAGCCTTAAGATCTCCAATTTTACAGAGATCCAGATCGCCTACCCTGTCATCCAGATCCTCCAAGAGCCTGTCAGAAGAAGATGTGAAGAGAGTAGTGCTTAGACTCTTGAAGGGGTCTGCTTTGCCCAAATTGTTGTTGGCTCCGACCCAGTCGGTTCCGGAGCCACCTGAGTCCATTCTCCCTGTTGTGGTTCCTCTTCCGAGCCCAGGTCTTTGGAGCCAGAGATTTCGGTGCCGCTTGTTGTGGAACCCTCTGTTCCAGCTCCCCTTGTAGCTGTCTCGGAGCCAAGTTTCGCTCCGACACCTTTGGCGGTGTCCGTGGTGTGTAGGAGCTGAAGCTCAGCGGTCGGCCCCAACAGGGACACTTGGACCTGAACCTCTTCAGTGCCGAGTCTCCCTTTCGGTGCATCGGCTAGGGTGAGCTCGGACCCTACATCCATCTTGGAGCCAGTCGCTGCCAGTCGCTCTGGAGCCAAGGACTACCTCTGTTTCCTTGGAACTGGGGCTGTCTTTGGAGCCGGAGAGATCTGCTTTCGAGATGATGAGGGAGCGTGCTGTCTCGCTCATCAGCTCCGCGCAAGGGTACCGATACTCTTCCCCTCAAGCATCGACCTCTGTCTTAGCACCTTCTCTCTCTCGACAGCAGAGACCCGCAGCCTCAGGAGCCCCCATTGAGTGGCCCCCAGCCTTCCAAGACCTCCCCAGAATACCCTTCTGAGGAGCCCCCTCGGGAGAGGACATGCAAGAGGAAGCATGTAGACTCCCCAGATGAGTGCATCACTTCAGACACTGACTTCAAGGAGTCAGAAGGGTCCCCCAAGTCGCCCTCTGATATCTCCTTTGTAGACATCTTAGAGATCCTGAAGCAGAGAGGCGGCTGGCCCACTGTCACCCCTTCTGAGGAGGAGTCGGTGTACCTGAAGGCTTTCGGGTCTCAACCTTCAGCCTCTTGGGTGTCTCCACCTTTTGACGAACTCTTGGACCTGGTTAGACGGAAGGTGTGGGAGACTCATGATGTCGTGGAGCCATACCCCAGAATCCCAAACAAATTTCTCTCTGCCCCAAAAGAGTGAGTTGTTGTCCAACAACGTTGTTGTTGTTGTTGGCGTGGTTATAGATGCCATGGTGGTGGTGGCAGCCACTAAGAAGGAGGTAGCGGAGACTTCATCTATCCAGCCGCCGAACAAGGAGTCTCGAACGATGGAGAGACATGGGAAGCGTATCCTTTCTTTGGTGGCTTTTACCCTCAGATCGCTGAACTATCTTGCACATTTTACTAGGCTTCAGAGAGATCTCCTCAAGGAGTTGGGAGATAATCTTCAAGGTACATCTACCGAAGGAGTCCCTGAGAAGGTGACCGCTCAGTTGTCCACCTTAAATTCCATTGTGAACTCCTCCATGAGGCTGATCTCCTATGCAGCCAACGAAGCGAGCAGGGCAGCCGGTTCAGGAGTTTCCCTTAGGAGACACTCCTGGATGCGCTTATGTAATTTTGCGGAGCCTTTCAAGTCTACCTTTACCAATGCCCCCTTTGACGGTTCTTCTCTGTTTGGAACTAAGGTAAAAGATACACTCACCAAGTGCGAACAAGAAGGGAAAACTCTCTCTCTGTTGTGGGAGTACATTTTACCGTCCATTCTAGACCATATCCCAAGGGTCAGAGAGGTGGTAAGAGGTGGTTCAAGACGTCCCAAAGATTTTTCCTGGATTCACAGAGTGATTTCTCTTTCAGTGGAAGAGGAGGAGGAGGAGCTAATGGTAGACATCGCCCTAGAGGCGGGGGGGGGGGGTCCAGAAAACCATGGTAGCCATGATTCTTTTCGAGGCCGTCCCTATCAGCGCTCCTGATGTGGGGCCCGGCTGTGCTTCTCTGGAGCCAGTTGGGGGGTCACCTATCTTTGTATCTAGAGGCCTGGCTAAACATCACCCAAGACAAATGGGTACAAAGAATAATCACCAGAGGTTACTCCATACCCGTTTCTCTTCCACCCTACACTCCCAAGAAGATCCCGGATGTTCCACCCAATCACAGGTAATCAAGCAACTGTAGAGGTGCAGAAGTGGCTTTCCTAGTGAGTCATCCAAGCCGTCCCTGCAGACAAGATAGGATTAGAACTTACTCCAGATTCTTTTTAGTGCCAAAACAAACAGGGGACTGGAGACGCATCTTGGACCTCAGCAAACTAAACAAATCGGTAAAGAAGGCCAAGTTCCGGATGGTGACACTGCAGTCTGTACTTCCTTTATTAGGAAAAGACAATTGGATGTGCTCCATAGACCTCAAAGATGCATACTACCATATAAAAATGGATAGAGCATTGAGGAGTAAATTACGCTTCCGGCTGGGAGCCAATCATTACCAATTTCGTGCTCTGCCCTTTGGTCTCACTACAGCCCCCAGGGTGTTCACCAAATGTATGGCAGTAGTGACAGCTCACCTGAGACGTCGTGGATTCCAAGTGTTTCTGTACCTGGATGACTGGCTCCTGACCGCCACCACCAGGCACATATTCCTACAAACCAGAGATTCGACAATCCAGCTCTATTCCCAGCTGGAGATTACAATAAATTGGGGAAAGTCTGCCTTATTGCCCTCTCAATTTGTGACTTTTATAGGTGCAGAAATAGACATAGTCGCCATGCTAGCTCGTCTATCGGTAGACAGAATTCAAAACCTCAGGCAACAAATTCTCAGTCTACTTTCTCTACAGAAAGTCAAGGCAAAGACAGTGCTGAAACTCTTAGGGACCATGGCCTCCACCATAACTCTAGTCCCTCTAGACAGATTGCATATGCAAATTCTCCAATAGCTTCTATATTCCCAGTGGTCCTTTCAACAACTGCCTCTATCTCACCATATCCTCAACAGAATCTTGCAAAAAGGATCTTCGTTGGTGGATTCAACCTGATCAGCTGACAACAGGCACTCCATTCCTTCCTCACCAGCCCACAGATTGGGGGGCATCATCTAGGCAGGGACTGTCCAAGGCACTTGGCAAGATCACGAGGCTCACTTTTGCATATCAATGTCCTAGAGATAAGAACCATTGCAAGCACTTCACAACTTTCTTCCTTTAGGGACGATAGCAATCCAGTCGGACAGTATGTCAGTGGTATGGTATCTAAACAAACAAGGAGGAACCAGATCTTACCTCCTTTGTCGAGAGGCTCTTTGTGTTTGGAAGTGGGCTATATCTTCCCAATGCTTTCTAGTAGCAACGCATATCCCTGGGACAAACCGATGTGATAGCTGGCAAGCTCAGCAGGGCAATCTTGATGCCACACAAGTGGTCTCTGAATCAGGATGTAGCGGAACAGATCTTCCACAAATGGGGACAGCCTTGCTGCAACCTCTTTGCCAGCCCGATCAACGCCAAATGCAGCAGCTATTTCTCCCTCATCCCCCCTCCGGGGGAGTCACTGAGAGACACACTTGTTCACGATTGGCCCCTGGGACTCCTTTATGCATTCCCTCCCTTTCTGCTCATATCCAAAGTGATACAGAAAGCAAAGTTATTGGGAAGCAAAATTATTCAAATAATTTTTGGCCTCGACAAATTTGGTTCCCCTTTCTCGGGCCTCATCTACTAGACGATCCATGGACTCTGGACCCAGTGCCAGAACTCTTGACACACATGTCAGGCTCCCTTCACCCCTGCCTCCACACCCTCAACTTGACAGCATGGCTGCTTCACTTCCATCCCTAGTCAGGCTTCATGATCTTTCACCTGCTGTGACTTACATCCTTAACGTCTTTGCATAAACCTTCCACTAGGAAGTTATACACTAGCAAATGGAGAAGGTTTTCTATCTGGGCAAAAGAAAGAAATGTAGATCCTTACACATCATCCATCCCTATGGTGTTAGAAATTTTGTCTGAACTTTCCCATCAAGGATCAGCTGCAGCCAAAATTAGGGTCCGATTGGCAGCGATATCTAATTTTCATTTGGGACAACCTGAATCTAATTTGATGCCCCACAGATTATGTAAAACATTCCTTAAAGGTGCTACTTTGCTGAGACCTCCCTTTCAAGAACCTGTATCTCCTTGGGATCTAAACTTCATTCTGTCCAAACTAACTTCCCTGCCTTTTGAACCTGCACATTTATGTCTGTCGAAGTTTCTGTCTTGGAAGATTTTGTTTCTAGTAGCTATCACATCAGCTAGACAGGTATCAGAGCTACAAGCACGGTCAATTAAGCCTCCTTATTTGATTTTCCAGAAAGACAGAGTCTCCCTTCATACAAATCCTTCCTTTATCCCTAAAGTTTGCTCTCAGACTAATTTGAATCAAACTGTAGAATTACCTGTATTTTTCCCTAATCATTCCAGCACTGCAGAATACAAACTTCAACTTGATGTTCACAGGCAGTTACCGTTCTACCTTCACAGGACTAAGGAACTCAGTCAGATCGATTGTTCGTATCCTTTTCTGAGTTTAGAATAGGTCTGCCAGTCTCTAAAGTGACCTTATCTAATTGGATTTCGAGCTGTATTTCCTTCATTTACTCATCCGATGAAAAAAAAAAAAACTACCGTTCAAGTTTAAGGCTCAATCTACAAGATCCATGTCCACATCTGCTGCCTTCCAAGCTAGTTCCAATTGACAGTATTTGTGCAGCGGCATCCTGGGCCACCCCTCGTACCTTTGTTACTCATTACAAATTGGATTTGATCTCAAGAGGTAGAGCTTCCTTTGGTTCCATGGTACTCAGGAGTATTTTCCCTTGAGCCATCTTTGAATAAGGTGCTAGGGACGCTGTCCCATATGTAAGAATGAAGGCGAGATAGGACTACAGAAAATAAAGAAGTTATGTACTCACCGTAATGTTCCATGTTTGCAGTCCATCTCGCCCCTTCATTCTTACGAACCCACCCACCTACCCCCTTCCTGGAAGGATCTGGAGACAGGATAGTGTTACCTTTGGTAGGGTGAAGACCTTTCATTATTGTTGTTCTTTCTGGATAACTGTTATTTCTATCTTTCTATAGTCTAGCAGCAAACAAGATCTGGGGATTGTACTAGTGCACTATGGGATACCTACCTAGACACAAGCCAACTAAGAGACACTGAGCTTTGTAATGAGACCGAGTCAGAGCCGAGGATCGGCTCCAAAACCATATGCAAGAATGAAGGGCGAGATGGACTACAAACATGGAACGTTATGGTGAGTACATAACATCTTTATTTAAAAGGTGCTTATCACATTCCTATTGCAAGGAATTCAGATGTTTATTTTAACTGCTTTTTTAAATCTAGTTTGTATTATCAATTTTATGTCTTACCATTTGGTTTATTTCTTGCGCCAATGTTATTTAGTGTCTATCTTCAGTAACTTCTTCTTGCATACTTCAAGGCATTCCCATATTTACATATTTGTATTATATTA
Organism: Protopterus annectens; assembly: GCF_019279795.1. Lineage (NCBI taxonomy): Eukaryota > Metazoa > Chordata > Ceratodontiformes > Protopteridae > Protopterus > Protopterus annectens. Next base: position 122,018,822 of record NC_056727.1, read on the forward strand.
CATTTGCAAGCTGCTTATCCCGTTCTCAAGATTCTGTGACATTTGTCAGAGACGACAACTCTGGTTGAGTTTCAAAGGAACCTACAGAAGTCATCCTTCATTCCTCTCTCAGAATAGATTTTTCTGGGATGTTTTTCTGGATGCTTCCCTAGAAATAGATTTTCCTCTAAACAAAGCAGAACTGTACAAAGAAATTGTCTTAACATTTTCCACTCTGTCTCTGAAATGTGACAGGGCATTTCTTGGGGGATTATTTTCATTTGCCCCTATGATTATTATGATTTCTTTAGCCAGAATTCACATGAGAAAAAATCAGTAGTACTTCAGATCAGTCTAGAAGAAGCATCAATACCTTTTTTCTCTTCAGAGTCCAGTGTTGAGGTTTATGAGGAGGGGGATTTACTTTGGTGGGTGGACCAGTTATCTTTCACCCCAAGTCTTTTGTTCTTCCTTCAGACTCCTGTTCAGTCTTTCACAACAGATGCTTCAGACTTTGCCTGTGGCTGTATCAAAACAGGTGAAAGTGCATGGTCTTTATGAAAAACAGAAAAGACAAAAGAACAGAAATATCAAAAAGATGATGCCACACAGAGCACCATAGTGATGTGGTGTATATAAACAGAGGTGTTCCGGATCTTTCACCCTTTGCAGACTTACTATGATTGCCTGTAGGTAGCATCTCAGCCCATTTTAACACAACAGGCTTCATACATTTAATCTGTGCAAATCATTATACAAGACCACCTAAGCAGGAGCAGGACAAGGACAGACCCTCACCAGTGGAAGTTAAATTGGAGGGAGGGGTCTTTCAGGAATTGGTGTAACTGTGGGAAATCTGTTGCCTCCTTTTAAAGCAGACAGTTAAAGAAATTCTTTGAAAGGATTCTTTGCAAACAAGACTGGGAGACATGTAATGTCTTATTCCTATAGACGGGAGTATTCCGTATGAAGTAGAAAAATGGTCCACGGCCAAAGCACTGAAGAACAAAACAAATGTCTGATAACCAAAGGAACTCTTCCACTTTTCTTCTCAGGAAAATGTTTTATTCCAAAATCAGTTGAGCACTTTTGTCCTAGACCAACAACTGGACTTTATCGATAGGATGAAAGCTGTAAGATGAAAGCGCTCAGCTGTTTTTGGGAAAAAAATGCTTATGAAGAAGAGTGGAAGAGTTCCTTTATTTATGTTCCTTTATGATTTGCCACCCTGTCCACTGATATCTAGGGGCCTTCCAACGACATAGTGGGACTCTAGAAATGTAATGGTGGTGACTCCCTTTTGAACTAGGCAACTGTGGTTCTGTCTCCGTATTGGCCAAGGGCATTTACAAGATTCTACACAGACTGAGTTTACTGTCACAAATTGGTGGGAAACTAAAATGTATAGATCACACCTTGTTCATGAAGATGCTAAATGGTGAAAAAATAAGTAAAATATTTTTTTCATTTTAAATATTTTTATATTTCCTGTTTGCTTCATCTGTGGTTGAAGTAGGTTATGTTGGAGGGACAGGTATGTGACTGAGAGACTACCCTTCCTCTGGAACACCCTTCCCATCCATGTGAAGCAGAGTTCCTCCCTAACTATATTAAAGCTTAACTTGGACCACTGGATGAGGAGTCAGAAATTTACTCCAGGTCTTGCACCTGTGTCTCTTATGGACAGAGGCAGCCTGTAAATCTGTGATTACCTGTTGTCCAAGCCTGTATCCAGTCATAGGTTCATAGGTGTTTACTAGGCTAACAACCACAAGGGCCTTTTTAAGCCTAGCCATGCATCCCAGATCTTATGTTGGATAAATTTGGGAAAGCATGGTCAGGCTTAAAGCAGCCTTAGGGCCATTAGTAGCAATCACCTATGAGTCTATGTAAGTAGATCAGTATTGTATTGTATTGAAATGCTGAGTAGTGTGCACTGTGTAGTGCAAAGCTATTATAGAGGTGATGTATGGATGCAGTTACAGAGAACAACTTTGCCGCCAGTCCAAATGCCATCACTGATCTTTGGTCTGAACGCCCATTGCTGTGCTCATGTCATCCAAGAAGGAAAAATATAAGTGTGGGAGGCAGATTCCCCATAAGGGTCATCATGAACAGTGCCTCTTTTGTTTGGGTGCTTCCCCATGACCATATTTCCTGTAGTATTTGTAATGTGTTTCTGGCTAAGACTCTTAGAAGCTGATTGTCTTCCCTGACCAACTATCTCGAGAACCAGTGGCATAAACAGTTGGCTCAGGGTAACATGGTGGAATACAAACCCCAAGGTGCTACTGTTAAGCAAGAAGGCTGTCAAGAAATCTCATTCAGATTCTTTGGCTGTCCAGCCTCCACTAGACGTCTGTCTAGAAGTGGGTGATAGCTCTGTAGGCTGCCCTGTGTGGATTCCTCGCACATCCTCTGAGGTTTTGCAGGTGTCTGTTCTGGATGTCAAGTGAGAACTGCACTTGGTTATCTTGGAGGGCCCTAGAGGGATTCCGTAGATTCTGGTCAGGGAAGAGGTTCTGGGTACTCTTATTGAATCTTGTCAAGCGTTAGAACCTCCAGTGTTTAAGGCTGATGTCCCTTGCAAGAAAAACAGGAGGGTAAACATTCTTGTGTATGTCCTAAGGACCCTCGAAGGGAATGGCAGGAGTTTACTTAGGGCCTGTTTAATGCCTTAATGGCTCTGAAACCCCCCAAGGGGGTTTCTGTGCCTGTTCCACCTTGGACTTGAACTCCTTTTAAAAGACCTAGGGAACCTGATTTCTTGCATGAGGATTTGGAGTCTGATGAGGGGTCTTTGTCTATTCTTTTCAGATGCCTTCTCCCTTAGCTTATGGCTGTGATGAAGAGGAAGCTATTAGCCCTGATTCTCCTTTGAAGGAGCTGTCTTTTGGGGGCACAGTAACCAGAATGATGGAATACTTTAAGTGGGATTCTTCTCAGGTGTTTGATATTCAGAAGAGATATTATAAGTTGCTTTAGAGGGGCACACCTAAACGTTCTGCAGTATCTCCTATGTGGGCTGCTTTGTGAGACACCTTTATAGCTGCCTCTAAAACTCGGGATTCTCATCCCCCTGCTCCTAAGAGACTTGAGCAGTTCTGTTAGGTTCCTGAGAACTGTCACTTCCTGTTTGTGTCCTCTTGCAGATTCTGCTGCGATCAGTCTCCTCTGACAAACCTTGTAAGCTTTTGCCGTCTACCAATCTCCTGCCTTCAGATTAAGGATAGTAGGGCAATGAAGAGGATAGGAAAGAAGGTCTATCCTGCTGCTACCTTGGCCTTTAGGGCCACTAATTACCAACTCCACATGACCAGATGTGTTCTGGCCTTGTTTTCCCAGGCTTGTCAGGTTATTTCTGACCTCCTTGATTCTGAAGCAAAGTCCTGTGCTGTCTTTGTATTGTGTAGCTCGCCACTCTAGGAAGTGCAGCTATGATGCTGCTGTGCCTTAGAGTCTGTCATGAGGTGTTATTCTTGGCTTTGTTTACAGTCATTTCATGAAGACATTAAGGCCAAGCCACTGGATGCTCCATTGCATAATAAAAATCTCTTTGAGACTGCATTTATTGATATGTTTTTCGCTTTAGGAAAAAGGTAAAGCTTTGCAAAACCTTAAACATATTTTTGTGTCCCCTATCCCTAAGTTCCAGAAGAACTATCCGACTAGGTCTTATTTTGTTCGCTAGCAGCCTCAGGCCACTAAAGGCAGGAAAGGTGATAGGTGAGCTGCTTCTGCCAAGTCTTCTCAGGATCCTGTTGCCCAGAAGCTTCCTTTTTCTGACAAGCCTGCCTCTCCTTGACATTTTGCCCCCCAATCCGCAACCAGGTTCCCTTGTCTCTTCAGCTCTCCCTCTGTCTTCTAAACTGGGCTCATCACCTCAGATTCTTGGGTTCTATCATCTGTCAGGTAGAAGAGAGCTCTGATTCTGGCCCTTCAGGCTTTTCACCCCAAGCTTTCCCCAGGCCTCTGAAAGTTTACACAGAGAACACCACAGTGATGTGTCAACAAGCAGGGCGGGGGGGTGCAAAGTTTTACCTTCCTTGCAGGCTGGCTGTTCAGGCATGGGATCTGGCTATCAGTTATCAGCTAACTCTTAAGGCAGTGTATATTTTTTCAGAGCACAATCTAGTGGCAGACTCTTTGAGCAGGTCCAAAACACAGGCTCACAAATGGATGCTTCACAGAGACATGTTTCTGATCATAGTCCTTCAGTGGGATTTTTCTCAGATTTTTTTGCCTTCCCTCTGAACAGGCAGCTCCCTCTTTTCTATTGAGTTCCATGCCATCTGGCATGGAAGATGGATGCCCTTTCTTTTCTTTGGAAAATGTTTCTTTATGCCTTCCCTCCTCTTCATCTGCTTCCAAGAGTCCTGCAAAAAATTCAGCTAGAGACTCCAGATATTTTGCTAGTAGCTCCCTTTTGGCCAGACAGCAGTGGTTCCCCATCTTAATGCATTGGACCAGGGGCAGTCGCCACAAGTTACCTCACTAGCTGGACCTCCTCACACAAGACGAGGGGACACTCCTCCGTCCTCACTTGTCCACTCTTCAGCTGACACTGTAGGTGATAGGGTTTTGATCCTTTTTAGTCACATTTTTTCTGAGGGTGTGCTCAAGAGTTTTACAGGAGTCAAGAAAACCCACAACCAGAAAGTTTTATATGTCCAAATGGAAAAGATTTTCTGTCAGTTGCCATGCACTTAGCCAAGACCCTTTTTCAGTGGGGAGTCCCTCTGGGTCTCTCCTATTTGTGCGAGTTGCTCCAGTCTGGCTTGGCCTATTCTTCTGTGAAGGCCCATTTGTCAGCTATTTCTCCTTGTCTGTCCTTGAATCAGTCTTTGGCTTCTCGTTTCGATGAGGTCAAAGAGTTTCTTAAAGGTATCCTGCATCTTAGGCCTCCAACAAAGCCTATTCCTCCTCCTCCTTCTTGGGACCTTAATTTTGTTTTACAAAATGAACTCGGGCTCCTTTTCAGCTTCTCTGCAACACTATACCTGGAAGACTGTCTCATTGCTTACTCTGAGTTTTGCTCTGAGAATTTCTGAGCTTCAGGCCGTTAAGGCCATTCCTCCTGACCCCCCCCCCCCCCACAGAGACAGGTTATTTCTTTGTACTAATCCTCCTTTTATGCCCAGCGTTTTTAGTGAGTTGTCCTTAAATCTGGCAGTACAACTCCCTTCCTTTTTTCCATCTCCACAGCCTGTTAGTGAGGGGGTTGTGTGTACCTTGAGTTTGCACAGACAGCTTGGGTATTTGGATAAAACTTAAGACCATTCTTAAGGCAAGTCTGACCAGCTTTTTTGTTTTCATCCCAGGACTTTGGGTTTAGCTGTTACTAAGAAAACCATCTCCTCCTGAATATCCACGGTCATTTCTTTTTGTTATTCTTTTCATGGCAAGTGTATTTCTACTACAGATAAATTCCTTCAACTATTTATTAATTTTTGTCCAGAACTTCTCGTTTTATAAAAATATGCCTGACCTATATATGAAATTATAGAGACTAAACATTTTCACTGCTTGTATTTTACTATCCATATCCATAATCAAGAGCTTCCAGTTTTTCGTTTTTTGTATCCTCTTTATTTAGTCTATTCCCACATATCCATAGCTGCCATAACAGAAGTTGTTTTTTAATACATACTCCTAAATACTTCATCTTATATTCCTATAAATATGGGTATTGCTGAACCAATTCATATATTGGCACATAATTTACAGATATAGCCTTTATTTTAGCTTTTTTTAATTTTGCATCCAAAAAAAGACATTAAAATCTTCAAGATCTTTAAAATATTTTCATCACTTTCTTCTCTCCAGACTTTCAAAGGAGTACCATCTAATCATGGAATGTCATAGTGTTCCACAACACTGAGATGTCCCTTTCTGGTTTTATCGGGTACAAAATATCATCTGCAAATAAAGCCAACTTTTCTTTATTACCATACCAACTGTTATATCCTTACATTTCTGAATCTTGCCTCCTGTCCTTCATATATACTCCTAATTAATCTTGCATTGTATCAGGGGATGCAAATGCATCCATTGCCGTAATCATAAAATCCTAGGTTACTCTGTTGAATGTTTCTGTGCATCAAGACTCACTAACAGCAGTGGCATTTTCTTACATTCTGCTTTCTTCTGAATCATCATTGTTCTGTTAATGCTGTCAGGTGTTTGTCTCCCATCCACAAAGCCACATTGATCCTTATCCATCAGTTTTGGCAACACGTTTGACATTCTTTTAGTTCATATAGATACAAACACTGTATAGTCATGGTTTAAAATTGAAATGGGTCTTTATAAGGCTGGATCTGATGGGTGTTCATCATCTTTATTTAACAATATTTTAAAAAGAGGGGATTACCATCTTGGAAGAAAGCTGTGGCGGCTGTATTAACTAAAGTCTTTATCACTTTCTTCCCTCCAAAATTCCAGACTTTCACAGGAATGCAGTCTTTTCCTGGAGACTTTCCTGAAAACTTATACATCAGTTTTTTTTCTTATCTCCTCCTAACTTTAACTGATAGTTGTTGAGCCTCATCTACCTCTAACCTTGGCATAATTAAGGCTTTCATAAATATTTCCATTTGTGGCCTTTTATTCCTACATTTTTACTGATTTATACGGATTTTCATAAAGCTTCTGAAATGTCTTTAATACTGCTACAGGATCTATTGTTATTTTTCTTGTTATAGTTTCCCCAAGTTTGGCAATTACCCTTTCTACTTTCTGTTGCCAAAGTCATTGTGTTAAAAGTTTTTATCAAAAAGTAGTTGCTTAATAGCAGTCTTTTAAACTTCTGCATATTTTACAGAATACATATTTTCTCTCTCACTGTGCATTTTTGCCTCTTCGTGTTATGTGAGATTCTCTTATTCTGCAATATATTAACAATTGTCAGCCTCTCTACCTACTTCCTATTACTTCTTTCCCTAAAAATAGGGTAGCAATAATAAACTCCATTTTTATTTTATCCCACTCACTAGCAGTAACTTCTGAATATATTAATCACTTGCCTATAACTCTAATAATTTCCACTAACCATTCCTTAAATTCCTCCTTTTAACAGGTAGGTGGGAAAGCAGCAGTGCTTCATTTTTACTTCATTACCTGATATATTTTTCGTGGTTTTTATTGGTACATGATCTGAAATAGTTATTGGATGAGTGTCAGTGCTTTCAATCAGATGCATATGATCCTGTGAAATATAATTTATATCTACTCTAGCCCAGTTATTATACCTGGGGAAAATTTTGTAAATTCTGTCTGACTTCATGCTACGGAATTCACATCATCCATATGAAATATCTTCATAAATTTCTTCAGAAATCTACTTTACGCTATTTTATTATATTTTTCCATCTATGTTCCCACTGATATGTCCTCTCTATTGCAAGTCAACTTCCAGTCCCCACCCATTATTTCTCCCAAAATTTCCTTAAGTTACATAATAACAGTTTTTGCTGGAATATAAATACATGCCAGTGTAATCCTCATCCTGTGCCATTAACCCCTTACTATCACAAATCTACCATTTTTGTCTTTTTTTTTCTGTCTTCTGTCACTATTGGAGCCCATCTCACAGTTAGTATAATTACTCCCCTTTTTCTCTGTCCCTGATATTCTGTTGAGTATCTGTCCTGAAATCCTTTCTTTGTCAAATTCACATGCTCTTTTCTATGCAAGTGTGTTTCCTGCAACATTGTTATTTACATTCTGCATTTCTTAATATAATTCAATACTCTTTCCTCTATACCTGTGAGGCCATTTATGTTTCAAGACAGTATGGATAGCATGGCCACATTATGGTAAAAAGCTGTTCCCACCTATTATGCATGTCAGTTTCTTTGTATGTGTATTTTCGACTTTCATGTTGCATAATGTTTGATGAGCTGGGCTTTTACACATTTGGTTGATATCTCCATTTGAATCTGTCGCATTTTCAAGACTTTTTGTTTTAATGAAAAATCTCAAACAAAAAAATGCATTTTCAAAAACAAAAACTCATCCCCTATTAACTTAAATACACGCACACATGTGTGTGTGTGTGTGTGTGTGTGTGTGTGTGTGTGTGTGTGTGTGTATATATATATATATATATATATATATATATGTATATATATATATATATATATAATTTATTTATTTATTTAACATTTGTTGACCGGGAAAGTCCGACTAGGTTCCACAGAGCCTATTTTCAGCGGAGGCCTGGGGAAAAATGCTCCAGATGCATGTCTTTGGAATGTGGGAGTAAACCGGAGTACCCGGAGGAAACCCACACGAACACTGGGAGAACATGCAAACTCCACACAGAGTTTTTTTTATATATATATATATATATATATTTTATATATATATATATATTTTATATATATATATATATATATATATATATATAATATATATATATATATATTTTATATATATATATATATATATATAATATATATATATATATATATATATATATATATATATATATATATATATATATATATATATATATATATATAATGAAGTTTAGCCCTCCAGGTAGCAGTAGTTGTCCCAAATCGACAGCATTACTAATGTAAAATTAAAGTTGAACATGCTGAAGTGCATGCTACAGCCCATGGTCCCACTTATTGGTCGCTGTATTTTCTTTTCATGTCTGTGTTCCCCTCTTGATGTGAAAAACAGCTTGTATGCTTTCAGAAAGTATTAACTTTTTGCCCTAATAAAAAGTGCACAGGCTATCCTTAAATAAAACTCAATTGTACACTGTTCTGTTAAATGCATTGGAGTATTAAGGCTGTTAGAGAGACCATCTCTTATTCATTTCCCATAATTTAAAACTTTACTTTTCACTGAACTGCTTGCCACTGTACCTTTAAAGTTTGCATTTCCTTCAGCAAGAAATTCTCAAGATTAATTGCTTGCAAAAGCAGACAGCTTGTCTCTATGTAAAAGTAGTCATCAATTAATCTTTATAAATTTCACTCAGAACATACTGTATAGTCGCCTCAGCAGGAGACTTCTTGATTTCCACTGAACATCTAGTAACGGGGAAAAAAACAAGCCAATATGTCTGCATATCCATGAAGTCCAACAATCAGCGTGGCTTTCATCACCCTGCCTCATTCCTCAAACCTACCCACTCTCCAAAAACACTTTATAGCTCAAGCCAAGGGTATCTGTCTAGATAGTCACCCATGGAAAACTAAGGTAAAACATCTCAGCTTCACATGTAATGCAGTCCGTGCAACTTTACTTCCCACCCCCACCCTAACAGCCAAAGATCATCACAGCACACTAACATCAAACTTGCTTCTGCCCAGCCCCTCCTTTCTCATTACTCTGCAAAGTCCATATTTCTTACAAAGTACTTGTCCACTTTAACATCAAAACATACAACAATCCCTGAAAAGACTCCCTCCCCCCAACATCTAAACCACTGCTGACTGCACTGACAAAACTGCCCCACTGTATACAACATGCAGTTTACATCACAAAATCTTTGACACAGATATCAATAAGAACAAAACTTGTTGCATTCACAGTTACTTTTTCTCCTTTATTGTCCTTTCATACATCAGCGACATAAGATGGGGAAAATGCTTCACAGTCCACCCTTAATTCCAGCAGAGTTAGTAGAAGTTCAGCTTGTTTCAGTCACTTTTTCTTAAAAGCTTCACTTCACAAGTGTGACTGATGGCCCGGCAGTCTCGCATGTATTCAGCAATCTCCTTGTTGCTGGCTGTTTTCATGTCCATCTCAGTCTCACAACACCAGACTCTGGCCCAAGTTCAAGGCTGTTCCGATTCCAGCGCTGTGCTTCTCCTCCTCTCCAAAGCATTCCACAGATCACTGGAAAAGGCCCACTGGCAAAATCTTTTCATGAGCTCCACTGTCAGAAGAATAAGAAACAGAGTATCCCTGCACCTGCTGGCTCACTCCTTGCTTGAAAACTTTTATGTCCTCCCCAGCCTGCTGTGTGCAAAAAATGCCCTTGATTCCCCAGGTAAAAGTACTTCAAAAACAGCTAGACTCAACCGTTTAAACCCCAGACCCGCCTCTCAACATTCCCAGATCACCAGTTCAAATTTGCCTCCCTTTTGTCTGGTGTACAATGAACAATCTTCCACACTCTGTGGTCTCCAGTTTTTAACACTTTCTTCTCTGCCACGGTTTTGTCAGGATCAACTCCCTTTGTTAGCCCAATTGCATCTTTACTAATACAGGTTTTGGCTGCCCTCGCATGGCCAAGTTTGCAGCATGCACTTCATTCACTCCTTCATTCAACAAATCCTGCTGTGAAATACCAGTCCAACTGCTCATCCGTGCCATCATAAAATTAATACACCCTGTTCCCTCCAGTGCAGCAGAAAATTCCAGGCTCTCCCTGCATGCTCTGTTTGCCATCTCTCCCTGCATGCTCTGTTTGCCATCTCTCCCATCCTTCAAAACAGCGCCTCCTGAGAAGTCCCACACTCAGCCAGACCACCTCTTATTCCAGCTTGTTTTTTCTGCAGTTCTATCAGTTCATCCAAACAGCTATTCAAAGCTTCCTCCACACACCTTCCAGATTTTCATTACCCGAGTTGATCTACTCCTTTAATGCTTCATCCAACCCATTCACCTTTCGGTAAACCTGATCTACCTTTTCTTTTAAATTACTGGAAGCCATCTCTTGCACCAAAGTTGAAACTGGAACAGCTTTCTGCCAAAGAGCTGCAGGATGCTTCCCAGCCATTCTTTTCTCCTCACCTTTTCTGGTTGATTTTCTTTCAGGTTCTCTAAATTTCTTCTTTGCTGGGATCCAGGCAGTGCACTTATTACACAGTAACTGAATTTTACTCAAGCTGATAGCATCACTGGCTGCTATTTCATAATTTTGTTTTTCACACTGGAAATGCTGAAGTTAAGCTGTTCAGTGTGCAGCCATCTCGGAAGTCCCACAAACAAGAACTGCTGTCTCCTTTTACCTGGCATTCTACTGATATCTTTGGTATTGGGAGATCAACCCACGATGGGAACTCCGTCATGCTGAATGGATGGCTGTCCACCTGCAGCTATAATTCTCATTTATGCTGCATCATACTGCAGCAGTTACCACTGTGATTGAACATCTGCTGCTGTGATGAGTTTATCAGATGGCTATAGTTTTTTTTTCATTTATGAGGCATGTAAAATATTTTGAAACAGTTTTGAGAATATTGATTGGAAACACTACAGCATTGGCTTCACTTTTTTGAAGCTTTGAAGTGGCATCTACAGCACTAGAAGTTGGTTGTAAGTTTTTAAGCAGCTTACAGATAAAAGTTGGGAATACTGACTTTAAATGGACCAAAGCTGTTGCAACAGATGGAAAGTGTTTTTTTTTCATTTGGACCCCAGTGGCAGAGTTGCTGAAAACTGGTGATTGAATGGCAGCTTCAAGGCAATTGACTATAGGTTAGGGTTAGAACGATTGCCCCCCCCCCCCCCTCCCCGTCTCCCCATGGTGCAACTATTAATGTTACCACCTGAAATGTTCAGTCTTATATTTCTGAGACTGTTAGGACTCAGTGATTTTAGGTGTTGGTGGTTATGCATAAACATAATCCTATTCCTAAGTTCCTGTTTTGTTGATGGTATTTATTTACAATAAATATCGGGAAGTTTCAACTGGGTCGTGCAAGACCCATTTTCAGCAGAGGCCCAGGAAGAAAATCTCCAAAAAAATATATTCAGTGAGAAAAGCACGCAAAGAGGTTATAGTAGCCCCTTTTTTAGTACAAACTTTATTTGAAATTCTAGTGATTACGGATTCAAATTGTGTGTAAAAGTGAGTGAGAGGAGATTGTAATATTATTCTACATGATCAAGGTTACAAAGAGGACAATTCACATCAACAGCAAAAAAAAAAAAAAAAAAAAGAATTCCAGTTGTATTGATGAGAATAGAAACTATATGGCTTGAATGAAGAAAATAATAGGGGAGTGGCTGAAGCAGACTTTAAAGTTAGAGATGAGTTTAGAGATATTTCTGGAAACTATTTTGAGTTTGAGGTTGCCTGACGGAGCTGGTAACTAGCTCCAGAGTTTAACCACATGACATCAATGCAAGGCTTTGCCATGTGCATTTGAGGCCTTGACCTTATAGGCAAGATGTTTATCTTCAGAGAGGAGTTCTCTTGTTGGGCCGTATTACTTCATAAATTAGACTAGGGAAGGACAGAAGGATGGTTGGTGGAGAATAGAATGAGCTTCCTTCAGTTGGGTGTGTTGAAGCTAGCTGGGGAATTCCAACCATTTGTTTTTCTGTAAAGCAATTAATTGACTTGGTTGTTAATTTTAGGACCTACTAGCTGTCAAGAAGCTTGATTGTTTATCCCCCTGTTGATGTCTTCTGCTTCCCATATATATTTGCTATTGTTTTAATTGATAAATGGGCTGGTGTGGCTGCCCTTTTGAGACACGACTAGGGCTCAAAGAGCAAAGAAATAATTGCAGGGTTTATAATATTGAGAAACAGAGTGTTAAAATGGATGGCGAAGATGAGCATTTAAGATTGACTAGAAGCAATTGATATATCAAAACATTTGAAATGATAATTAAGTTATTGCATTGGTTGAAAGCTATTTACATAGGTACAAATGTCACTATACAACAATAATTACAAGTAGTTGCATTCTCTGTTCAAGACAGAAACCTGGCTTTTTTAACCTATAATTACCCATTTCACAGCAGCAGATGCAGTGGGCTTCCTTTAGGAGGTGCTCATTGAGTGATTCTTTAAAAGCCTTCAAAATTTGCTGTTTTTTAATGTCATAAGACAGGTGGTTCCAAATATGTGGGCCCAGCCTGAAGAATTTTGTTTCATCCGCAGCTCTTTTGTAGCATGGACCGCACAACTTTAATTGAGAAAGAGTTGTGTGAGTGATTTTTCTCTGTCTGAACATTGAAGGTTAAAGACATAATGAATGCGAGTCTAAACTATTGGTTTGGATAATGTAAAGGGTGATGTTGCCCTGTGTATCTTTCAGTAGGAGGGGTGGCTAATTTTTGATCAGTGGCAAAAAAAAAATTACATTGGTTTTCTCAAGGTTAGTAAGCAGTTTGTTGCAAATATCAGTGAAGATTTTTATGGTTTTAGTAGGTCAGAAATTGATTTGCTAGATCCAGTGAGAAGAATATCATCATCATACATCATAATATTGAGATTAGGCAGTTTCAAGGAAAGATAGTTGACAGAGTGAGAAAAGAAGGGTGCCTAATATAGTTCCTTGAGGAATACCTGTATTAAGAATTTAATTCTCATTGCAAGTAACTCAAGCAGGAAAGGTAATAGAGTGGGATGAGACCAAGAAGATATTTGGATTGCAGGATAGAGACTGCCTTTCCTACCAGGGCTTGATCTTAGAGTACAGGCAAAGATAAAGGGATAGGGAATTTTAAGTGAAAGACCTGCTCTGGCAGAGTTTTTAGTTTAATCTAGAACAGAAGTAGCTGTTAAAAAGGGATAGTTATTAGGGCATATAAAATATTTCATGGTAATCATAAGACTCAATCAGACGAGGTTAGAAAAGATTGGGAAGAGACAGGGAAAAGCATTTTACAAGAAAACAATGGGAAGACGCGTGTGGCTCCCAAGTATGCGAGCAAGTCCAGAGGGTTTAGGATCTTTGCTTGGAAGTGTTTGCACAGGTATTTCATACCCCAATCAGACTTCAAAGAATGTTTCTTCCTGTGGATAGCCAATGTTGGAGGTGTGGTGGAGAATAATGAGGCAACTTAGAACTTATGTTTTGAGAGTGTAATGCGTTGGCAGATTCAGAAATGTTGGGTGAGCAAATGTCTGTAAGTAACAAAATGATTCTTTTGAGCTGGGATACAGGATCTGAATTGCCTAGACCAAGCAAGGCCTTAATAAATTTGAATCTGTTGGGTGCTAAAAAAGCATTACTAGAAAATGTAAATCAGTGTACACCAACTGTATTCGAGTATTGAAAATTATAAAAAATAGAATAGGGAACAAGCAAATTACAGATAAGTGAATAGAAATTGTGAGAACAGTACATGTGTAATAATGTTTAGGAATAGGAGGAGTGAGGTTTAAGGGAAGGCAGAATTCAGCATTTTTTAGAATGTTGGACTGATGATAGTAGCAAAGAAAATATATATGATGTATGTGTTTAAATGGAAAAGTGTTACAATGGTTTGTTTTCTTTTCTGTTAATGTATGTTTGCCTATGTCTTAAGTGATAATTTAGTAAAGGCATGTAAAAATTTCCATTCCCCGTGAAGTTTTTACTGAAGACATGGAAGAGGAGGTTCAGGGATATAGTTTTGGAACCATTATATTAAGTTGTCTCTGAAGTTTAGCTTTCGAATTTTAAAAAGCAGGAGTTCATGGTTGATAGGTTAAAAGGCTGTTGTCTTATCAAGACCAACTCCAGCAGAGATAAAAAATCTTCATTCATATTGCAGTGGAGGGATTTTGTGGCCAAGATTACAAATGTGAGGGTGTTGAAAGCATTAAGAAGGTCATACTGTTCATCGCAAAATAAGTCATAGCTGTTTATATGTTTCAGTAGTTGCTTGTATAAGAACTTTTCAAATATTTTAGTGACCAGGCAAAAATTAAAACTTGCTTGGTAGTTCTTGAAGCTTTAGGCTAAAGGTATTTCAGGGAGGAAGATTATAATGGAATGCTTGAAAAGTGATAGAACTGTACCAGTAGTGAGTGATAGTTTAAGTACATGGGTGAGGGGTTTGGCTATTATTACAGCTGATAGTCCTAGGAAGGTAGGACGAGGCTTACCGAACTTGGCATCTGAAGAGTTCAGTTTCAGTAGGTGAGCATTAGTAACTGTAACTGAAATTTGAGAAAAGTAAAATCTACAAAAGATGCCAGTGGGTAGTAATGAGGATAAATTTATCATAATGTTGATTACAAATACCCTTATTGTTCACTGCATTTCTAATCTGCTTTGTGGTATACTTAACATAATGCTTGTACTATTTAGTAAAGCTGTAGTTGCCTTGATGTAGTCCATCCTCCTCATTAGTGGAAGAGTTAGTTATGCCAGCCAGTTTTGTTCTTAGCTAAAGAGTTTGGCTTTGATGAGTATAATTCCTGTGTTAGAAGCAAAGACTAGGCACTATTCTTGACTATTGTAGTTTGTATTCTGAGGCTCAGAAAAGCCTGATGTAGTTGTGTGTTGGAAGAGTTTTGCTTCATGGCCCATCAGGCATTATCCCTTGATTTTATTCAGTTTGTAACATAAACTGCTAGCCATGGGCTTTTCTGTGCTCTGAATTTTCTCTGAGTAATTGGGTAAAGTGTATTCTGGATATAGGTGAGGGTGGGAAGTTAAGCTAGAGAGAGCAGTTGTGGGGTCAGACATAGTGTACAGGGTAGACCAGTTTATAGAATTAAGGTAACTGATAAGATCAGTTTGTTCATAACCAGGAAAAGGTCTCCGTGTGACAAATTGTGGTGGGCCTCTAAGTGTTCTGAAAGACTATAGGCGAACGATACAGGGCATTGGCCACTAAAACTGTTAGAAGAGAATTCTAATAAGGCATCTGTGTTGTATGTTAATCATGAATAGATCAAGTGTGAGCCTATTGCCTGTGTGGGATTAGGTGTTGTAGGGGTATTAATCAATTGAACAAGACTCTTCTCAGACAGTTTTGTTAAGCTGGAGGGAGTCTGTGGCACTAGCATTAACATTGAAGTCTGTAAGCATGGTGGAGCTTCTCTGGAGACCTTTAGGGAGCATTTCAGCTAAGGTAGTTTGTATAGTTGACACCGGATAGGGAAGGAATATATTCTACGCCAGTAGAAATCTCAAGTGTGCCCATGTTATGTGATGTGAGTAAGTACACAACTGGGGCTTTTGTCATCTGTAGTGTTTGATTTATCAGTGCCTATGGTATTGGTAGTGGTCATTTTTATTAGGAGTATGCATGCCTCCTCCCCTCCTGATGCCAGGCCTTGGGTAATTTAGTGTAAATAGTTGTCCCATATATAAAAGTGAGGAGCAGAAATCATTCTTCATCCAAGTATCAGAAAAAAAACAACCATATAAGGTTGTGTTGTCAGCCAGGCTTCCATTTCAGCCCATTTATTATTTTGACAGCAAGCACTGAGTCAGGCAATTTTTAGATCTTTGTTTTTGATTTTAATGTTAGTGGCAGAAAGGCCTTGATTGATAAGACTGAGGGTTTAATATCTGTAGGTGAGATGTTTTAAGTATAAGGTGGTAAAGTTTTGAAAAAAAGTCTTTGAGGCTAGGCGAAGGGTTGGTGGTATTTTGCATCAACAGGGTTTGTATAAAATATTGTCGTCCTGTCATGTAGATGAGTACACTGGCATAATCCTTACGAAGTGCAGGGATTCCAGTCTGTTTGCAGTGCGGAGCTGCACTGTTAATTGCCTGTTGTTGTGGGAAATTATTACATAGGTTGTCATCTGAGAGAAAGTGAGTTTTGAAAGAAGGGGGACATAGATTTAGAGTTAAATCAAATCTGTGGCATTATGCTGTACAGAAAAATAGTATAAAATAGAATTCCCAGTTAAGAATGGGTTGTAACAGTTATGAAAAGGAAGAAGCCATGCAAGTGTGAAAAGTATTCAAGAGGGAAAGGAAAAACTGTGCAACACCTACACTCTTAGTAGACTTCTGGGCGAGGGTTTGAAGGAGGTGGTAAGGAACAACATAATTGCCATCTATGCTGTGGAGAAGACAGAAAAAGTGAGTGAACTAAGAAAGTTAAAAGGCACAGCCTGTGTGCCTCTTTGCCCAACATCTCTGTCACATAGGCTGAGGAGATTTTAGACCGAGAGTAATAAAAAGGAGGGTTGGGAGGGTGGCCTAATGGTTAAGATGTTTGCCTTACAAACACAAGGTACAGTGTTTGAATCTCACAGAGGATAACTGACTAGGCTTAAAATGGCTCACAAGGGCAGTTAGCCTAGTACTAACCTATGAACAATTGCTAACCTATGAACAAAAAAAGCTGTAAGCAGGCAACAGCTTTTTGGCCCTCTAGGCTGTGGAATATTGGGCAAAGAGTAGGGTAGGCTCTGCCTTTTTATGTTCTTCTGTCACCTGGGCTGAGGTGGCATACTACAAAGTGAGCGATACAAGGACATAAGACAGAGCTATTTGCAACTTAGGCCTAGGAGGTATCAGGCAAAAGTGATTAATAAAAGGATGTAAGAAGGCAATAGCCTTTTTCTACACAAGTTGTGGAGATTTCAGATTATGTGATGAATGAAAGAAATCTGAAGGAACAGCCTATCTGCCATCTAGACCATCTAGAAGTAAGGTAGAGGGGTTGAGGTGAGACTGGTATATTAAAAGTATAATCTTGACTGCTGCTGAGGCTGAGTGAAGGACAGAATATGTTCTGATAAATTACATATAGACCAGTTAGATTGCAGAGATCAAATGTATTCTGTAGAGATCCTGTGTACGGAGGGAAAAGAGGAGGTAAAATAATGAAGGGTTTAGAGAGGTTGTTCGGTAATTTGCCGTGTCAGTAGAAAGGAAGAGAAGCATGGAGTAGAGACAGAGTATATAGAAGGTAGAGCTGATACAAATCCCAAAGTATAACTGGCACTTAAGCCAGAAGGTTAAGTAGAGGATAATGATGTAAGCATGCACTGTCTAATAATTGCTGGGTAAAATACAGTAGTTTATGTACACATGCAATGAAAATGCTACCTGGCTGAGAATGCAAGTCCAGCCGTCTGCATTTGAGGTTGGATGGAAGGCAATGTAGCAAGGAACAGCAGTGATCCTTTGTGATCATGAGGATACGATTAGAGAGGAAGAGGAGGAATGAGGGAATTGGTGAATAAGTACTCAGACAAAGTTGAAGGAGTTGGGTGAATGGCCATATATGAAGGTGGATGTACAGAAGAGGCTTAAATAAGGGTAGTTTAAAGTAAAACAGTGTAACGTGAAAGGAATAAATGCTTTGCAGGTCGAAAACTTTAATGTAACTTGGCTGAGATGAGTAGATACTTGTGATTTTTATTTTTAAAGGAAGTTAAGACTGCTTCTGATAAGTGAAATCCTATTGCATAATCTTGGAAGGTATTTTGTAGTGTGTGTGTGTGTGTGTGTGTGTGTGTGTGTGTGTGTGTGTGTGTGTGTGTGTGTGTGTGTGTGTGTGTGTGTGTGTGTGTGTATCTTTTTACTAATATTTATTTTCAGCATTGGGTTTCCTGATAGTGTTAACTTCCCTAGCAGTCCAGGCATAGACTATTATAGAAGTGGATCAGGCGTTATTTTATAGACCAGGCAGAAGTCATAGGTTGGTACTAGACTATCGGCCGTAGGGCCTATACAAGCCTAGCCAAACAATTCCCTGGATATTTCTTCCCACAATATTTACTTCCCTGGACCCCTGTCTAGCAGGGCAACTGACGTGATTCCCAGGGTGAATTTCCTATCTCCCATCCAATCGTCAGGGTTCCTTCTGAAATGAGCCGAGGAGGCGCTCTGCTTGACATATATGGGCAGTCTATTCCACAGTATGGGGAGTGTCTGGGTCAGGAACCTATCCCTCCAACATGTTTTGTTCATTGTGATGACAAGGATTAGATCCCTGGAGCGTGTGGCTCTGAGGCATTGGGATTTCTTTAAGTAGAGCATGTCCAACAGCTCAAGGTTTGACATGGCCTTGTATGTTAAGCAGAGATCGCCTGAGTAGACGATATGCCACAGAGTATAGCTGGAGTTTTTTTAGATGGTCATCATAGGGCATCTGCTTTAGGCCTGTGATTCTTTTAGGGAGGTATTTCTGTGGCCTTTCCAGCTGTTGCAGATGTCTTGTGAGGTACATACCAAATGGGGAGTTGTACTCTATAATGGGTCTAATGAGGGATGAGTACAGTGAGACAATGACCTCCTTTTTTCTGGATGAAAGGCCCTTAATGATGAGGTGTGCCACATAGAAGGATTTCCTGACTGTTGTGGTGATGTGGTTATCGAAGGTGAGACCACTGTCCACATGTGTCCCTAAGTCTCTCATCACACTTTCGCTGTTTAGTGTGCTGCCACCTAAGTTGTAATTCATGGGTACATGGTTTTTCCCAAAGGGGGTAACTATACATTTCTTGGCATTAAGCTTGAGCCCATGGCTCTGGCACCAAGCATCTGTTTCTGTAAGGCCCTTTTGTAGAATTATCCACATCATTTGGGTATTCAATAATGACTCCCCAGTTTGCAGTCATCTGTGAACTTTAGCCAGAGTCCCTTAGTGTTGGCCTGTACTTCAGAGAAGTAGATGCCAAACAAGAGCAGTCCCAGGACTGAACCCTGAGGTACTGCACTTGTCTGGAGCTGGATTTGGAGTCTGCTACTTTTACAGCCTGGGTTCTGTCAGTAAGCCAGTTGGCAACTCATCAAGTGACGTAGGGATTTATGCCCAGCTTAGTAAGTTTATCTATGATTCCAGAGTGTGGGATGGTGTTGAAGGCCTTGAGGTCCAGATAGGCTGTGTGGACCGCCTTACCCTCGTCCACAGCTGTGGAGACTGATTCGAAGAAGTCAATCCGGTTCAGGAGACAAGATCGGCCCTTCATGAACCCAAAGTGGGTGGGGTCCAGTGTTTGAAAATTACCATTGTCATTGTTTATAAGTTCCATGCCCTTGCCGATCAGACTTGTCAGACTGATGGGACTGTAGTTCTTGGGATCCAAGGTGGATCCCCCCTTGTGGAGTGGGATAACTGTAGCTGTGCGCCACTCAGTGGGCACAAAGCCTGAGGTGAGGCTATGATTAAACATGACACTTAGGTGTGAGGTGCCAGTTAATTTTATAGTTCATATAGTACACAGCCCAGGATGTCATCTGGTCCCATGGATACTGTATTCTTAGCTTTGGAGAGTGTGGTTTCTACCTGTGTGGCCATGATTACCGGAATTTGGCAATCTTTTGGTATTGAGATGGGCCCTTTAGGGGATGCGAGGGGAGTGAAGTTGGCACTAAATCTGCCAGGATATTGGCAATATCCTTGGGATCAGTATATTTAATTCCATTCTGTTGTAGCTCAGAGCAGATCTGAGCATTACCATTTAGATTCTTGACATAACTATAGAATGCCTTGTGGTTGTCTTTGGAATCTTTGGCAATTTTATTTTTGTAACTAGCTTTGGAGGTTTTTATGAAGGATCTCAGCTTCTTACTGAGGCTGGTAAGGGAGTTTTTTTGCATCCTGGGATTTCCTCTTTTCTTCAACAAGTTTCTTCCTTCTGTTGTATAGTTTGTTTATGGCAGGAGACCACCAGATTGGCTTCCTTTTTTTGGAGGAGAGCGTCTTGGTTCTATTTGGGATGGCACGATTCATGCACGAGTTGATGTGCTCATACAGTGCCTTAGTGTTGGATTCAGCAGTCGAACTTTCAGCTCCCATCTGCATGGGTGACATGAAGTTTGTCACTTCTGACTTAAGTTGCATGAAGTTGGCTTTGGAGAAGTTTTTTACAGAGCTTTCCTTACTAGGGGGTGGGGTGTGGATGTCAAGGGTGATTTGCTTATGGTCAGTCCTGACCAATGAGGGAGTAACCACTGGTGTGGCGCATCTATCTTCTATGTTGGTAATGACCAGGTCTAGGATATTGGAGCCCCTGGTGGGACAATGGATTAGTTGATCCAGGGCGTTGGAATTTATGAATTCCAAGAATCGTTGGGAAAAGGTGTTGGTACCCGAGTAGTTTTCCCAGTTAATGGCAGGGTAGTTGAAATCACCCAGTATTAGGGTGTTTGATTGTATCTTAATATTTTCTAGTATGCTTAGAAAGGTGTAGTGAGAATCTTGGGGCATGGTGGGGGGATCTGTAGCAAGCTGCAATTTGGATTGCAGTACAACAGTTGCATCTGGAGAATTGCAGATGCATTGTGTTGGGCAACTAGCCTGGAGGTGTGAATATCCTTGGTGAATATGGACACTTCTCCACCTTTAGTGTTTCGATCTTGGTTTGGTGGCCGAAATGTGTAATAAGAGTTGTAGCGTGCTCTATGGAGTCTTGAATCAGGTCTCAGTTACTGCACAGATATCGATGTTAGACTTCTAGCATTGAGTAGCATTACCTTCAGATTTTGCATGCCTTAGTTCTTAGTAATTCATAAGAAACCGCTAATAATGAAGGTTCTAAAAGTTTTAATGAATGCTTCAAGTTTTTCCAGCCTTGTGTAGTCAACTCCATGGCATATAGGGATGAAGCCATTATTACACTTTAGAAGACTCATGTTTGTATAGTTGCCTGGACACTGGAGGAGCTGGCTGGGGGGATTGAAATGAAGTGGTCAGTACCTGCTTACTCATTCCTAGGGGAGGAAGGCTGCGTAGTCTGCTACAGCATGTTTAAAGGTATCCTGCCAGATGGAGGTTAGGATACAAGGCCATGTGCAAGGACAGTACTTGTCAAGGAGAGCTGTAACCGGAATCATATGCGCATTAAATTTGTGGCCTTATAAGGAGCATGGCAGCCCTTGTGGGGACTGAAGTAGGACTTGGTTAGAGAAATCCTAATGGCTATGTGGATGGTGGTTTGCCATGACAGTCTGTCACATATGGTGAATGGCTGGATGAAAAAGGTTTAGAAAAAAGTTTTCAGTCCCTGTGAGTTTTCTAGTAAGAACTGTAGTAGCTTTTCAAGTCCCTTTATATGGCATGCCAGAACAACATAATACTGCATTCTGTAATGTCAGATCAGTGAAGTGTAAATTTTTATAGCATTCTCTGTAGAACTAACAAAAACTCACTTTAAAATTAGGTGGACCGTAGAATATACTTTTATGTCTTCAGTAGATATACACTCATCAATGTTTAAATCGCGAGCTACCATTGTCCATAGATCTTGTAGTATCTGTCTCTCTCTTTTTTTTTTTTTGGTTAGGAATTTACCATTTGTTTTATAGTAGTAATTTAGCTTTTTGCCAGTTCTCATTATTCTGTAGTTGACATTAAAGGTGAGGCCATTGCTTACTGGAGTTTACATTGCCTTTCAGAGAAAGCACGTGCTTCAGCTCTGAGTTTTCAAGCTTATGACCTACTGACCTGTAAAAGGCTTAATTGCCATAATCATGTTTGCATTTTTGTTTACATATCAAGATTATTTTTTTAATAAATTAGACTGTTCTCTTCGGATTGCAAGGGGGCTTTTGTTCATAATCTTGAAAGGCTTTAATGTGGCGGATGCATTTTTGAATTATTCTTATTATTTTAGTATGATCTGGTAGCTAGGTCTATGTTAAATGATTGTAAGACGGAATATCGACATTGAAAACATCGAGCTGGAAAAATCAAACTGTTGAAGCACTGAGCACTGTGAGTCAGCGAGATTTGGTTCTTTCCTCACAGTAGTGCAATCTCAGAGCGAGTATATACATATACTGGGGGTGGGGGTGCAGTGGGTCTTGCTCCCCTTGCAGAAAATATGTTTTTATTTTCTTTTTTTGATATTTTGTTGGTTCTGTTTTTCTGGCTTGATGTTTTCGGTGCCGATAATTTCTGGTCTTGCAGTCATTTAACATGAATCCATTGTTAGATTCCCCAGCAGAGCATTGTAGACCTGCATTAGGCTTAGCTTTAAGGACCAGGCTGTGGTTCTGCCTTAGTAACCTACAGGACATGGACTGTAGTAACATTTATTGAAGCCTTCATGAATAGTTCAAGATTTTCGATTTGTGATATTTACGGGAAATTGTTTTTACCTTTTCAAGCTTTTTCCAGTGGCTTGTTCCTGGTGTACAAAATAAAATAATTGTATGCAATAATGAGTCAGATTAGTGAGAGATTGCATGAAATAATATGATACAGTAATCTGTTTGGAGTGACTAGACCTGCCCTTTAGAATTAGATGGGCAATAACCGTATTCTCTACTGAGTTTGGTAGATGTACACTTGTCAAAGTTTAACTTGTTTTGCACTCTTGGTGGGGTCTTTTTTATGATTTGGCCATTTATTTTGTAGTTCTTAGGTTATAGGTAAGTACTAGGTTAGCTGCTTTTCTGGATAATTTTAAGTTTAGCCAATTTTTTTTAAAGGTGAGAATCAAATTCTGTACCCTGTGTCTGTGAGGTAAACACCTCAACCATTATGCCATCCTCCAACACTCATAATTAGTCATAATATGTCATTTTTTGCATATTTCAAGATACTACAGTTACTTATTTTAAATATAATGTCATTACTATTTTGCAGGCAGCAACATGTTTGTTTATTCATAACCTGTTTTCCACTCTTCCACTTTAATATCTGAAAAGGGTAGCATGGAGTTTTGTGGGATACCACTTGGAACCCTTATTGGGATAGGTAACCACTCACCGTGACTTATTGCATTCTGATGCCCGACTAGTGTTTTGCCCTTTGAATTTTATATGGATTGACATTTATTTTAATTTGTCATTTTCCTTATGTGGAATACTACCACAACCTTTAAAAATGGTCAAAACAAGTAGAATGCACTCAGTTACTTGCCATGTGATGCCATTACCTTTTCAAAGATTGCCACAAAATTCAGCAAATCCATATGATTGTCCTTCCATTTCACTATTCATAGGTAGGTACTAGGCTACTAGGCTATCTGCTCGAGGGCAGTTATAAGCCTAGCCAGTGTGTGTCGGCTATCGCTGCCCCATTTATTAATTAACTAATCCTCTTGTCAAGCAGAGCCAATGAAGTGATCCCAGGGGTGTATTTTCTGTTACCCATCTACTCGTCAAGGTTTCTCTTGAAGGGTGTTAGTGAGGGGCTCTGCCTAATGTAGTTTGGAATTTTGTTCCAAAGCATGTTGCAGTATTCATTACAATAGGGATCCATTGTCAAGGACAGCCAGACATCTGGCCAGTATACCAAAGCCTTTAGGTTGCTTTAAGGTACGCTGTATGTCACACGTATGCTCCTCTCGTAGCATAGCGCATAAAGGTGATGTCCAGATGTACCATCCTCAGAATGTCTTTGCTGCCAGTCTGAACGCCATCTCTTAATTATCAGTCTGAACACCTTTTCCATTGCTGGTTCACCAAGGTGTTTCAGATAAGTGCCCCATTGGGGTTTTTTGGTCATATCTTTTTCTTTTGTATTGTTGCTTGTAGGGTTTCATGTTGTCCAAGAAGGGTAAATGCCAGTGTGGGAGATAGATTCCCCATAAAGACTGTCATGATGCTTATTTTGTCTCTACTTCCCATGACCATACGTCCTATTCAGTTTGTCAGGCCTTTGTTCCCAAGACTCTCCATAGTCTGCACTCTTCTTTGGCTTTGTATTTAGCGAACTAATGTCTTAAGCTTTTAGCTAAAGACACTATGGAAGGAACTTCCCGCTCCAAGAGACACAATAGTCTGTGAAGAAGGCCAAGATATCTGGGCTAGATTCTTCTGTTGTGCAGCCATCACTGGATGTCTCTTCCCAGGCAAGTGAAAGCCTGGAGGATCACCCAGCTATGCAGTTATTCTTTTGATGTGACCGTTTCGGAGGGCGGTGTGGATCCAGCCTTATGCATGTCCTTGGAGGCCTTGTAGATATCTGCTTTGGACGTTCAGGGGGAACCATGGCTGATTATTTCTGAGGGGCCTAGGGGTGTTCCTCAGATTTTGGTCAGAGATGAAGTCTGAATACTATTGTTGAATGCTGTCTGAGGTCTGAGCTTTCTAAATTTTGTAAGGCAGACATCTCGTTGAAGAAAAAGCAAAATGCTATGCATATTTGTCCAGTTGCTAAGGACCCACAGAGTGAATGGGAGAATTTCACTCTGCATTGTTTAATGATTTGGTGACTTAAAAACCTCCTCATGAAATTTCTGTTCCAGCTCCCCTTTGGTCCTCCAATCTCCTTAATAGACCTGGGGAACAGGATTCATCTGAGGAGGAGGTGGATTCAGATGAGGAATCCCTTGCTTTACTCATCTACGATTCCCTGTCCTTTAGACTGTGGGTCTGAGGAAGAGGACTCTACTAGTCCTGACAATCCTTTCAAAGAAATTTCTTTTGGGGACACAATCTCCAGAATGATGTTTTTTTTAAATTAAATTTTACCCAGGTTTCTGAGATACAGAAGAGGTATTATGAGCTCCTGCAAATGGACTCTCCTAAACTTTCTGCTGTTCCTCCTGTTTTGGCTACTTTGTTGGATGTCTTTTCTACTGCTTCTAAGACTCCTGATTTCCAGCCCCCAAGAAACCTGCTAGTTTTTATAGAGTGCCCGAGGACTGTACATTTCTGTATAGGTGTCCTTCAGCCGACCCTTCTGTGGTTATCTGTTTCTTCTGACAAGCCATTTCAGTTGTTGCTTTCTACTAAGTTACTTCCTTCTGATAAAGATAGCCGAACTATGGAAAGGCTAGGTAAGAAGGTTTATACCTCTGCTACCTTAGCTTTTAGGGTTGTTAATTATCGGACTCATTTGTCCAGGTACATTTTGTCCCTTCTTTCCCAGGTCTGTCAGGCAATTTCTGATCTCCTTGACTCTGAAGGAAGACTTCTGCTCTTTCCATGTTAGGGACTTCTTCCCAGGTGGCTCGCCATTCTATTAAGTATAGTTATGATGCAGCAGATGCTTCTTCTAGGGCTGTTGCCTTTGGTTCTTTTATGAGGAGATATTCCTGGCTTTGGCTTCAACATCTGCCTGTGATATTAAGGCTAAGTTGATGGATGCTCCTCTGGACAAAAAACACTTGTTTGGTTAAGCTGCTGCTGATTTGTTTAAGTCCCTTCAGCATAAGAGCAAGAACTTGCAGGAACTTAAACATGTTTTTTTCTTCTGTGCCTAAATTTCAGAGAAGTAATCCCAATAGGCCAGCCTTTGTTCATAGGCAGCCTCACCCTCCCCTCCCCCCATGGTAAGAAGGCTGGGGAGCGGGGTCCTCCTGCGAAAGTTACCCAGACGTCTGTGCCCCAGCAGTCTCCTTTTCCTGACAAACCAGGTGCTGTGCAACTGTCCTGTTCCTCTCGGCCACATTCTTCTTTCTCTTTCCTTTTCTCTTCCTGTTTGGTTAAAGATTACTCAGGACGCCTGGATTCTGCCCATTATCCTTCAAAGGTATTTCATGGTCTGGAAATCTCTTCCCCTCATCTGCCTAGCTCATTAAAGATGATAAAGATGATATGCTGAGATGACTCGCTTTCTGTCTACTCACCACTATCGAGATTTTTACTCGCCTGATTGCTACTTTGATATTGTTGTACTTGTTTTTTTATTTTTCTTCGTACCTGATTAGCAGAAACATCTACTACTGGAAACAAAGCTTCCTGGACTGAGAATAACAAGCTGAGCCTTTAAGCTTTTCAGTCAATTTTGGTCTGAGGTTATACAGAGTCTTTCACACTCTAAGTCACTGAAAAGCTTAACTGGCAACAGCCTAGTGCTAGACTAACCCAAAATGTTTTGTTTGTTTGTTCACCCTTTTATGGGAATTCCTCAGCCCCCTCATGAGCAGTTGCCCTTCTTTCCAGGGGTGCTTTGGGATCTCTTGATTCAGGAAACTATTCAGGAAGTTCCAGTTTCCCAAAGGAGGAGTGCGGTTTATTCCAAAATGTTTTTGTTGCCCAGGAAAGAGGGCACTTGGAGACCTATTCTGGACCTCTTTCATCCAAACACCTTTCTGAAGGTCCCATCTTTGTCTATGTTGTCCCTTCAGTCCTTACTCCCCCTTCTGCTTCCTCAAGCTTATATGGTGCCTCTGGACCTCAAGGATGCTTATCTTCTTATCACAATTCATCCTCTTGTCAGGACGTTTTTACATTTGTGTTGCTTCCTGGCATTTTCAGTTCTGTGCTTTGCCTTTGGACCTTTCAACTGCCCCAAGGGTATTCACCAAATGCCTTACTCCTGTGATTGCTTTTTTGCAGGCTAAGGGGGATCCAAGTCTTTCCCTACTTGGATGATCGCCTGTTTCAGGCAAGCTCTCCAGATACCCTGTTGCAAAATCTCCATTTTGCCACTTCCCTTCTGCAGAGCCTGTGGTTTACTATATATTTCTAAAAGTCCTTTCTGACTCCTCGGGATTATGTCTTTTTGGAGTGCAGGATTCAGACTGTTCCTATGCCGACATCCCTGCCTCCTTCCAAGGCCCTAATTCTCATGTCCTAATTTCATTTTCTTCTTCCTCTGGCTTCAGTAAGATTCTACCATTCCTATGCTCCCTTTTGCTAGACTCGCTCCATATGAGAAAACTTCAGTGGTTTCTAAAGTCAGTTTGGCTTCAGCATTCTCATCCCCTCAAATTTTTAGTTCCTCAACTTCCTTGTTTCAAGCAGGAACTTCAATGGTGGATTCAGCAGTTGACTGTCAATCGAGGTCTCCCTTTTCATCCACATCTTTCCTATCAGGAGCTGTTCAGACGCTTCAGATGTGGGATGGAGAGCAGAATTTGGCTCCCTAAAGCTGCCTGGAGCTTGGACGCCTCATAAACAGAATATATCAACATCACAGAGATGAGAACTCTTCTGCTGACTCTTCAGGCCTTTCATCCTCTTTCCTTTCCAGGACCTCTCAAGGTGTTTACAGACAATACCACAATGATGTGGTATGTCAATAAACGGGGGAGGGGGGCGAGGTCTTATCTTTGCTGGTTGTCTCCTGTTGAGTATGAACTACCTATCCAGTATTAAATGACATTTCAGGCAGTCAGCATTCCCTCAGATCAAAACATTGTGGCAGACACTCTGAGCAGGTCCATAACTCAATCCCATGAAATCGGTGCTTCACAGGGATATGTTTCTGGACATTGTCCACCAGTGGGGTACTCCACAAATGAATCTTTTTGCCTCCCCTCTGAATAGACAACTTCCTCTGTTTTGTGCCAGAATTCCAGGTCCTCTAGTCTGGAAGGTAGTCTTTCTTTATGCCTTTCCTCCCTGTCCCCTCATTCCAAAAGTTCTGTTCAAAATACAACAGGAAGCTCCCAAAATCTTGTTGGTGACTCCCTTTTAGCTTTGACAGCATTGGTTCCCTCCTTTTCTGCATTTAGCCAAGAGCAGCCATCACAAGCTACCTCAAAGGGTGGACCTATTCACACAAGACAAGGGATCTTTCATCTATCCCCACCTGTCCACTTTTCAGCTGACAACTGCGGGTGAAAGGATTTTGATTCCTCATAGACACCTTTTTTTTCCCTGAGGATGTGGTTAGGGTCCTGCAGGAGGCCAGGAAACACACTGCTAGGAAATCCTACTTATCCAAATGGAAGAGGTTTTCTGTTTTGGTGTCTCTTTTGTAACCTAGATCCACTTTCTGTGGATATTTCTTTGGTTCTCTCTTGTCTGTGTGAACTGTTCAATGCTGGGTTGGCTTATTCTTCTGTTTAGGTCCACTTATCAGCTCTATCACCTACTTTAGCTTCTAGATTTGAAGCTAACAGTTCCTTAAAGGTGTCCTTCGTATTGGGCCTCCCAGGAAGCGTATTCCTTCTCCCTGGGATCTTAATTGTGTTTTAGAAAAATTGACCCAGGCGTCTTTTGAGCCTGCAACTTTACCTTCCTTGTAACATTGCTCTTGGAAGACTATACTTTTGTTAGTCCTTACTTCTGCCACACAGGTGTGGGAGCTTCAAGCCCTTATGGCTTGACCTCCTTTTTTGGTGTTTCATAAGGATTGGTTGACTTTCAGTAGTAATCCTTCTTTCATGCCCAAGGTGGTGAATGAGTTGCCCCTTAATCAGTCTATTTGCCCACTTTTTCCCTTCACAATCTGCCCATGAGAAGGTGCTGCACATGTTGCTTGTGCATAGGCAACTCATATTTTATTTGGATAAGACTTAAGACTTATAAATCAAGCAAACTGTTTCTTTTTGGATTTCAAAAGCTAATTTTTGTTTTCTTTCATGGTAAGAGCCTTCTTTCTTCTGTTAAGGCTCATTCTAATAGGGCTGTGGCTTCTTCTCATGCTTTTTTCAAGAGGTTGAATACTAACTCTATTCTTGAGGAAGCTACCTGGACTTCTGTGTATACATTTGCCAAGCACTACAAGTTAGTTGGATTTCCAGAGCTAGAGCTGGTTTTGTTGGGGCCAACTTTCACGAGTTCCTAGAGAGCTCTGCTGGTCCTCCTACCTCCCTCTATCGTAGTCTTGACCTTTGACATTCTCAAAAAACAAACTGAAGAAATACAGATTAGAACACAAATAAGGCCCAAGGAAACAACCTGCTGCAGATAAAATCCAGAAACTTTTTGAAATAAAAACAATTTGTTTGAAAATGAGAGAAGCACTTTTGTTCACAAAATACATGAACTTCTTTAAGTAAACATTGCTGGAAGTACACACACATTTTAAAGCTTTTGTGTTCAATCACATGAACCAAGTCCCCAGGAAATGAAACCTCATGTTAAAGGAGCCATTACAAAGAATTTCACAGTATGTAACACTGAGTCAATTCTATTGACAAAATTTGCAAACAAGGAATAAAAATATATATTTATAAAAATCGAAAATGCATTCTCCATAAAATCAAAAAAATGAAAACAAAAGTATGTAAAATATAAACCCGGTATTTAGGACTCATCTTTCCAGTGTTTTTAACTTAAGCAAACATGATGTTGACGCATGTTCATTGAGTCCAGGCCAATTATTGTCATTCAAACTCAACTGCCAATATAATTCACGTTTTTCCAGTAATAAGGTCCATGAACTTTCATTATTGTTAGAAGGCATTTGTTCCAAAATACAAAATTTGAATGTGTGGGGTGGGTAACATTTTTTGTTTGTAGAGGGCATTAATTTTCTTTTCTCATTCTGATTTCATATAAATGTTCATATATTCTGTCCCTCAGTCTCCTGTTTTTTTTCTATGTAAAAACAGGGCAGAACATACATAGTATACAATATACTACCTTTGTTGTACAACAATTTAATCAGTTTCTTATAGCGACCACCTGATTGTTCAAATTAATTTCACGGCACACCAAAATATTTGAGTAGTAGGGGCAACAACCCCACTTTTTCATCCCTATAAATTCAAATTTTACTTATGTTGGTGTTTGGACTAGCTGTGTTCTAATATTATTTCAAATTTCTGCTCCTTTTGAACACTACTTGTGGACCTGACCCCACTTAATCACAAATGGTATTTTCTTGTAGGAGAAGACACCATTTTTTTTCCAGAATTGATTTCACGGAGAGACCTTCAGTAGAATAGGTTGTAATAAAGAATTCCTGAGGGTCTCTGTGCTTGTGTTCATGGTCTCAGCCATGGGTGGCACTGATGTAGTATCCTCACCATTTAAGACTTCATCACTTCTGTTGTTGGTCATAGAAGGGCCTCCCAAAATTGGCACAAAATGATGGGACTTGTGTTTATTGATCACCTCTAGCATCAAGTTATCCATAAATTTTCTAGGATAGCCGCTTTTTAAAAACCTGTTTTTCGGCAATATTCACTCATCCCAAAAGGCCATATCTTTCGTGGTCATTCGGGCTGCCCTCGCAAACTGGCCCTTGACCACTGACCTTTTCTGTGTTGTAGAGTGCAAACTGTCAAAATGGAGAAAACTGTTTGAATACGTGGGTTTCCTATAAATTTTGGAGATAACTTTTCCGTTTGTGTTGTCCTTGGCCAACCATATATCCAGGTAAGCTATGTTCACATTACTCATGGGTGAATGCAAGAAGTTCTGATTAATGTTTGACAAAATATGGGGGATGTCATGAGCTTCACCATCACACAGGATAAAAATATCATCCAAAAAGTGCATGTAGAATCTACATGATGCATTGCATCATGATAATATTGGCAAACAGACCCCACAAGCTGCACCCATGGCTACCCCTGCTTGTTGTAAGAAGTCACCTTCAAATTTAGCAATTATTTTTCAGTACAATCTCCAGTAAATTGACATAAACATTCATAGGTTGGTACTAGGATATTAGCCCTAGGGCCTGTACAAGCCTAGCCATAACAATTTCCTGGCTGTTTCTTCCCACAATATTTACTTCCCTGGACCCCTGTCTAGCAGGGTGACAGACGTGATCCCTGGGGTGAATTTCCCATCTCACATCCAGTTGTCAAGGTTCCTTTTGAAGAGGGCCAAAGAGGCACTCTGCTTGACATGTATGGAGAGTCTCTGGGTCAGGAACCTATCCCTGCAGCATTTTTTGTTCATTGTGATGACAAGGTTTAGATCCCTGGAGTGTGTGGCTCTGAGGGATTGGGATTTCTTTACGTGTAGCATGTCCAACAGCCCTGGGTTTGACATGACCTTGTATGTTAAGCAGAGATCGCCTCTGAGTAGACGATATGTGACAGAGTATAGCTGGAGTTGTTTTAGACGGTCAGCATAGGGCACCTGCTTTTAGACCTGTGATTCTTTTAGTGAGGTATTTCTGCAGCCTTTCCAGTTGTTGCAGATGTCTTGAGAGGTACATACCAAACTGGGCATTGTATTCTATAATGTGTCTAATGAGGGATGAGTACAGTGGGACAATGACCTACTTTTTTTCTGGATGAAAAGCCCTTAGTGATGAGGTGTGCCACATAGAAGGACTTCCTGACTGTTCAGACTGATGGGGCGGTAGTTCCCAGGAACCAAGGTGGATCCCCCCCTTGTGGAGTTGGGATAACTGTAGCTGTGTGCCACTCAGTGGGCACAAAGCCTGAGGTGAGGCTATGATTAAACATGACACTTGGGTGAGGTGCCAGTTCATTTTGTATTCATGTATTTGGTTTTGTGGAATATTTTTCTCCATCAAAAATTCAGAATACCATTCCAGTCCCAAGTCATGGGGAATGACTGAATACAAGTCCTTAACATTTACAGTGATAAAGTTGTGTCTTTTTTTTAAAGAGAAGGTCATTCATTTTTTGTAAAAATTCCCACTAATCACGGCAAGCGTGGCTCCTGGTCTCCAAGCTTTTTAACTTGGTGTACAAAACTTTGGCCAAGGGGTGGGTGATAGAACCACGGCCATCACCACTTGGCTCACTGGTGGTGGTTTATTTTTATGCATCTTAGGTAAACCAAACGTGAGGGATTTTAGGATGCATCACATTTAGATAGTTGTAATCATCACTTGATATTTGTTGGTCAATGAACAATTTATTTAAATTTCCCTTTATCCTGTTGCATGCAACATTGTCTTCACTGACAGATACCTCCTTATAGGTGTCAGATGCAAAAACGGTTCTCATTTTCATATTAGTCACACTCCTTCATCATGACCAACCCTACCCCCTTTATCAGTTTGCATGATCCTGATTTCTTTGCTGATTCGTACATTATTTAATCTCACTGTTTCTTTTCTAGAAAGATTGTATTTAAAAGTATGTTTTTTTACCTTTTGGTTTAACCATGCTAAGTTATGAATATCCAACTCACAGATTTTTTTCAAAACAGTTAATCACAGGGTGAGTCAGGATTATAAGTGCTGGCTATCTTTAATAGTTGCAGGGCTGATCTCACATTTTGAAACATCACCGTGAAATTTAATTTTCTGGAATATTCCTTAAGATTCGTGAGAGTGTTTGCAACATTCATGTGCTTACTGTGTACAAAAGTAAGACCTCAGGCAAAGAAATCCCCATGGTAAACGTAGATGTTAAGAGATAAAAAATTGTAGACCGTGAAATCACCATTAGAATTTGTCACAGTGGTGCATTGGGGTAGAATACATGTAGTAACATCAGGGATTGGACTTAATTCCACTTCTTGTATTCCTGATGCCCATTCTGTTTCCTGGATCCTCCTCTCCAATTTTTTTGTGTTGCATTCGATTTCTGCCTTGGAAGATTCCTGTTGTTCCATTGATTCTTAGTGGAGTATCTGTTCCTGATCCATTCTGACCTCTGGAGAACTGGAGTGTTCCCATGTTCCAAAAAGTCATCCTCATTTTCCTCCTCCAACAGATCATCCATCAGATCCTGTCTTGGGTCAGTTTGCTCATTACCCGATACATGAATATTAGAGCTCACATTAAATCTGGCACCACATGCTTGTGGTGGTGGGGTACGCCTTCTTTTCTTTATATTCACGTTTGTCCCTCTCAAGCTTCTCAACTTTGTGGGAATGGATATTTCTGTTCTGGTTGTCAATGTTCCTGAAAATGAGGATATGTTCATACTTAAATGATTCATATTGTACATCATGAATGATTGAATTATTCAAGATTTCAAGATCTGTCATGATTTTGTCAATGAATTTGTTGTTATATATTAAGATCTTGTCCATATACTCCATCCCATGTCTGTCAAACATCTTCAAGAGTTCATGATGTAACTCAGGAATGAGACCAGTCGGGAAGTGCCACATACATAGGCCTTTTGGTACTACATACACCTTGATACATTCTTTGAAATATGCATTATCCAGCTGTAATTTCTTTACTTTCAATAATTTATAGTCCAATTCAGCCAGTTTTTCTTCAAAATTGATATTCCCCCTCACCTGAGATTCAAGACTTCAGAACATAACCATTCAGCTAATAAAGGAGGCTGAGACAAAACCCGTCAGCAATGGTTTAAAGAACTGGAAGTTTTGTTAATGGTGTTTAAAGGTAATGTATTTGAATAGTTGCCTCTATTTTGTAATCCAGTACTGTTAGAAGCTGAAAAAAAGCAACTAGAATTCAAGTCCAAGGTCCTGGAGGCACCAGAAAATTCATTCTGTGTTGGCGGTACTGTAACTGCACTGAAACGAGCTACTGCAAGATTATCCACCTTCTGTGAGAGGAGTTGGATGAGTAAAGTCAAATCACCCACCATCTGTGTGGGTCTGTAAGTCCAACTAACAGGAAAAAATTTGTGAAAAAGCTAGTTTGTATTCCAGTGACCATGACACAAAACAAACCAGGCCAAAAAACAAACTGAAGAAATACAGATTAAAACACAAATGGAAGGCCCAAGGCAACAAACTGCTGCAGATAAAATCCAAAGAGCTTTATTGCAGAAACTTTTTGAAATAAAAACTTGTTTAGAAATATGAGAGAGCGCGCGTTCGTTCACAAAATACATGAACTTCGTCAGATAAACATTGCTGGAAGTACACAGACGTTTTAAAACTTTTGTGTTCAATCGCATGACTGCCAAGTCCCCAGGAAATGAAACATCTTAGAGGAGCCACTACAGAGAAATTCAGAGAGTAGCACTGAGTCAGTTCTATTGACAAATTTCCAAATAAGGAAATGTATGTATATATATATATATATATATATATATATATAT
Organism: Protopterus annectens; assembly: GCF_019279795.1. Taxonomy (NCBI): domain Eukaryota; kingdom Metazoa; phylum Chordata; order Ceratodontiformes; family Protopteridae; genus Protopterus; species Protopterus annectens. Next base: position 122,052,947 of record NC_056727.1, read on the forward strand.
ATATATATATATATATATATATATATATATATATATATATATATATATATATATATTTATCTCCATTTTGTTGATAATGGTTTGTGTGATCGTGCATTTGCACGACTCGACAGAGCAAATTACAAAACATTTCGAAGACAAATGTCGAAAATGGTTTGATGGAAAACCATTTTTGACATTTGTCCTTGTGTTTGAATGGCATAGTGCATTCACACTGTAGCCATTCAAACCTCTGTGAGTTGGTGTTGCGTTTTTTTGGTGTTGTCCTTTCGATGGAATGCATGTCGGACAATGGACACACGACATAATGAAGGTAAACCATATATATATATGTGTGTGTGTGTGTGTGTGTGTGTGTATATATATATATATATATATATATATATATATATATATATATATATATATATATGGGTCTAGGACACATGCTCTACTAGCATATGTCCGAATCACAAAACATCGAACACACGTACACGAAAGCGCTAAATTACTGGATGCTCCATTAAACCAAGAATGTTTGTTTGGCTCAAAAGCAGAAAAGGTTCTTAAAAAGATGGAGGAAAAAGCTAAATCTGTGCAAACTGTTAAAGATTTCTTACATGTACAGCCACCTCAATTCAGTTGGCACTGGTCTTCAAAAAATTGGTCCTTTCCTGTCCTCCTCAGTCCAAACCCAGGGGCAACAGACCACATAGGCTGCAGTTTCAGGGTATGCACAGATCTAAACAATGGAGTGCTCCCTCCTCAAAAACAGGAAGTGGTAAGCCACCCCCTTATGGAAAAAGTTCACAATGACGTCCTTCATCCTTTCCAGCCATGCCCAAATACTTGCACCCCTAGGAGGAAAACCCACTCTGCATACGAAAAACTGGGAATGTATTACCCAGGACCGATGGGTCTTAAACATTGTATCCCAGGGATACAGATTCTACTGCCAACCCCAAGTGGATTGCCAGACCTTCCTCGAAACCAGAGGGCAGAAGCCCAAAAGAAAATACTTTCTCTTCTCAGTATCAGGGCTATTCAACCTGTTCCAACAGAGCAAAGGGGACAGGGTTTCTACTCCAGACTCTTCCTGGTACCCAGAAGAGAGAACTCTTGGTGCCCTATTCTGGATCTGTCAACTCTCATATCCTTCCTGGTGGTACCAAAATTCAGAATGCTTACACTCTAGCAGCTGCTTCCTATGCTAGCCAAGGACTCCTGGCTAGTCACCCTAGACTTAAAAGAAGCTTATCTGCACATCCCCGTAAGGGAGTCTTGCAGGAAATATCTACGTTTCAGGGCAGGCTCTATGCACTATCAGTTCTCTGCACTTCCCTTTGGCTTATCTACTGCACCCAGGGTATTCACAAAGTGCCTGGCTCCAGCCATTGCATACTGCAGGCAGAAAAATATTCAAATTTTCCCAAACTTGGACAATTGCCTGATTCAGGCGGACAGTCAGGAATTGCTACTTCAGCACCTGACGTTTGTAAAGAGACTCCTAACTTCTGTGGGATATACCATCTACGAAAAGAAATCACATCTGGTCCCCAGCCAAATGATTGTATTCCTGGGAGCAAGCTTGAACACAGCTTCCCAGATGGCATTCTTCACTCCAGAAAAGCAGGCTTATTTGACAAATTACTTCAAACTACTGGCCATCCAAACCCAGCTATCTGCAAGAAAAATACTGCAAGCCATAGGATTCATGGCCTCATGCATTCTACTAATTCCATATGCAAGACTGCATATGAGGAAACTTCAATGGTGCTTAAAAAGTCTCTAGTGTCAACATTCTCCGGACCTGGAATCAGTGATTCCTATCATTCCTTGCCTAAGGGCAGAGTTCCTTTGGTGGGCAGAGGTTTGCAGCCACAACAAGGGGCTCCCATTCATTCAACCCCCCTGCCGCCCAAACAGTGACAACAGACACATCAGAGTATGCATTGGGGGCTCACATGGCAGGCAAATGCATTCAAGGCAAATGGAGCCCAGGACAAATTCACCTGCATATCAATCAAAAAGAAATGTTAGCTGTACAGAGTGCACTGACAGCCTTCAAATACCTTATACTGCCAGGACAACTCTTGATAAAGACAGACAACACCACAATTATGTGGTACATAAACAAGCAGGGGGGAACTCATTCCTACCCACTCTGCAGGTTAGCCATGGCTCTGTGGAACACAGCCTTGAGCTATCAAGTGCACCTTCAAGTTCAGTTTCTGCCAGGCAATCAAAATTCACTGGCAGATGACTTAAGCAGAAATCTAATGGACCCACACGAGTGGAAACTGGAACCCAACTCATTCAAACTTCTAATACACAGGTGGGGGACACCAGAAGTGGACCTCTTTGCTTCCCTCCAAAACCATCAACAGCAAATGTTGCACCAGAATTCCCCATAGCCAAGCATGGAAAGTGGATGCCCTATCCTTTACATGGGGAAACCTCTCAATCTATGCCTTTCCCCCTCTGCCACTCCTTTCAAAAGTACTATTCAAGATCAAACAGGACAGGCCAAGGACAATTCTTATTGCACCAGACTGGCCACGCCAGCACTGGTACCCACTCCTATGCAGTCTGACAGCAATGCCACCCTGGCACCTACATCAGACCCCCTCTCTGCTGTCCCACCAGGAAGGACAGATTTTGCATCCTCAGCTGCAAACCCTGAACCTGGCAAGCCTGGCTTATTCCCTGAATAAATCACCAGCAACTGTCAGCAAACAGGTGCTGGATGTTATCGTTGAGGCCAGGAGGCCTAGTACTAGGAAATCCTATTCAGAAAAGTGGAAAAGATACTGTTCTTGGAGCCAGTCTCAAGGAAAGGACATAGCCATGTCCACCTTACCTCAAATCCTAGATTATCTAGCAGAGCTGCTCCACAAAGGGCTATCCTTCTCATCAGCTCATTCCCTCCAGTACAACTCTTTTGAGTGTATACCTTTAACTCCTAGTGGGTGTGGCCTGAGCTTTTAAAAATTATCACCTTACAATTCTAACAAATACTCAGTAACAGAGGTCAAATATCAACACAATTGTGTTTGCCATCATGTATGCTTCAAAATAATATATTCTAATACCTTGCATGGTTTTGGAATTATTAATGCAAGTATGAACAAGTAGTATATGACGCCTGTAGGAGCAGTAGGAGGTAACTGCAGATGCACCTGGAGGCGTCACTCGGATGTAATGAGTTGATTCATGCCTCTGCCATCTCGGCTCATTACAATACTGAGCCACCCCTCTTCTCTCACCCTCTGATCAAACAGTTCCTGAGAGGAGCTAACAATTTAAGACCCCCAATGAGAGCTCCCACTCCTGCCTGGGACCTTAACTTTGTACTAAAGAAGCTCACTCTCCCCCCTTTTGAGCCTGCTGCTATAGCAGAGTTAACATTCCTCTCTTGGAAAACAGCCTTACTTCTAGCCATTACTTCAGCAAGAAGAGTGTCTGAGTTACAGGCCCTTATGCTTGTGGAATCCTTCATTATCTTCCATGCTGACATGGTTTCCCTCAGGACTAACCCATCATTTATGCCCAAGGTGGTATCCAGTGTGGTTTTAAACCAATCCATCCATTTACCAACCTTTTTTCTTAATCCTCAGAATAAAGGGGAAAGGATCCTGCACTCCTTGGACGTTTACAGACAGCTCAGGATCTACCTTGACAGGACTAAATCTTTTAAAACATCTGACCAGCTGCTAGTCAGTTTTGCTACAGAGCCAGAGGGCAAGGCCATTTCAAAGCAAACCATTTCTAAATGGATAGCACACTGCATCCATTTCTGCTACAAACACCATGGAAAACCTACCCCCAGAGGGGATCAGACCTCATTCCATTAGGACTACCTCAACCTCTACAACATTTCTCAGGGGAGTCCCTACCAGGGACATCCTGGAAGCTGCAACCTGGGGTTCTGTACACACCTTCACCAAGCATTACCACTTACCTATATTTTCTAAATCCAGAGCTGGATTTGCCACAGCAGTCTTACAAGGCCTGCTATCCAGTCCTAATACTTCATGACTGCCTCCACCCTTCCTCAGCTTTGAGAATCAACCCAAGTGTGATGACTGCAAGAGTGAAACATTAAGAATATAGTACAGTTGTGTACACTTATCATAAATGTAGATGTTTGAGTGTATTCACTGTTGCAGTCTTGGTTACCCTCCCTCCAGCACCCTGTCTTTTCTATACTTTCTACCTATCCTCTTTTTTTGGCCATATCTTATGGCAATGGCATTTACTTTCTACTAGATGTGTTCCACACCATGTGATTGCTTCCTATTTTGGAGGCTCCTGACATCTGGGGCAAGAAAAACTGATGTAATGCTGTCGGCTGCATGTTTTATACCCCTGACGACCTGACGTCATGGAAGAGGTGACAGCATCCGACGCAGAAATCCCAAGACTCTGGTATTCATGCCGACTGACGGCTACCTGCAGGCAGATAACCCGTGTGTGATGACTGAAACAGTGAATACACTTGAACATCTACATTTATGGTATGTGTACACAACTGTACTTTCTCACTAACCTCTCTTTTTCACAATCGGCTACAAACTGGGTTCATAGCTATCTAGATGGCCGCCAACAATCTGTTGTGTGGCACAATGACCTATCACCTCAATGTCTTGTCACACAGCCCCCAGGGCTCCATCCTTGTACCACTGCTTTTCTCACTCTTCATCAATAGTCTATCCATAGCCACCAAATAGGCCACTCTCATACAGTATGTAAATGACTGAACCCTCATCTAGTCAACCCCAACTTTACTGGAACTTAGTATATGGAAAATAATATTGCAAACCTCCTGAAGCATTCAACAGCAAAGCAACAGGAAAATCAATGTAAAATAAACTGTTGAAGTCACCACGAAAGAAGTCAACGTCCTTGTTGCTATATAATCCAAATTTTATTTTATTTGATAAAACAAGAGATGAGCGCTTTCACGTGCCACATGCATGCTTCATCAGATCTAAATTATAACAATTCTGACTCTCTCTTTTATAGTTGAAATCAGATCTCAATTAATTCAATTAAAACAATTATACAATTGTGTCAAACCAATCAATTAAAACCAAACAGAAAGTCAAAGCTAGCGATACCGCTGCTACAAGGTACCAGGTCCAGAGAAGCACGCAATAGAGTTTTAACGCAGTTTTATTCAAAAAGCCAAAAAGCGTTTTCGCTACTGCTCAGGCGGTAGCTTCATCAGAAATACAAAACATTGGCGCCAAGATCAGTTTTAAACTTTGTCATACATGACGTCACCATACAACACAAAGACTTGCGCATTTCGTTTAAGCTTGTAAAATTCACATCCTAATATAAAAAAAATGTGTGTATAAAAGACACCAAAAGCTAAAGTGTAAAAATACCTTAATTTAAAAAGTTCCTTAATTTAAAAGGAACAAATACGAAACATAAGTACACCAGGGCACACACCTGAAATTGCAGCTTGTGGTCAAGTTGCGTAACAGATGTTAAGTTAACCATACCATACCTCCAAGTTTTTGAATAATGCTTAAACTAGCCTAGCTGTTTACCACCTATATAAACTCTAGTAAATTTATAATGTATGAGGGTTGTATAAACAAGAGTTTCTTCCCCTCGATATAGGTGATGGAAAAAATAGGAACACATTATGACTTGCCAAAGTAAGCTCCCTATTTTTTAATCATTCACCTCTAAGTTCTAAAAAACTAGATTTGAGCCAATATTGAGGCTACTGCTAAAAAAAACTACTGCTTAAACAGACCTAGGAATACCCCCATACCACAGGAGATAGGGCAGTAGTGAGGTTAAAGATGAAGCCCTTAGGGTGGTAACCCCAAAGGTATTAAAATGGCAAACTGGGGCCTCTTGTCTGGTAAACATGAAAAAGAGGGGTTCCACAAGTGTAGAGTTCTTATAGGTCAGTTGTTGTCAAAAGTAGAAGAACGCCTTCTGTAGACCTAAGAAGTATATGTATTATTGTGGTAGGGTGTATCCTGAGTTGGGTTAAGTAAGTAAAAGACTTAGAATGTGTATTAATTGTAGTATGCTACTAAGTATGTAAAAAGGAAAATAGTAGTACATTAGTTATCTCATGTAACTTTTAAGTTTAAGGATACAGGCGATGTTACAATGTTCGTTGAGGCCCGGGCTATTGAAGGCATCTAGTTTAATTTGCCATTCTAGTTCTTTAATTTCAAGAAATAAAGCTTGTGGCCCTCCACGAATATTATGTGGGATGTGGTCAATTGCTACAAAGTGGAAGCTATGATCTCTCTGGCTTATAATATGTTTTGCAAGAGCATTGTCTTCCTTCTTTTTCCTTATTGCATACGAGTGTTGGTAAATCCTGTCCTTGAATCTTTGGTCTGTTTTGCCGACATAGTAAGCCGGACAGCAGTCACACAAGGCCAAATAGACTACCGATCTAGTATTGCAGTCTATTTTATGGTGAATGTCATACTTTTTTCCTCTGATTTGAAATGTTGAACCTGTTTTTAATAGTTTACACCAGTTACATAGGCCACAACAAAATGTGCCTTTTTGTTTTGAGAAGAAATCAATCTTTTTGTTTGTTTCTAGTATACTTTTGAGGTTGTTACGTCGTTTATATACAATAGGGGATAAAACGTCAAGTTTACCATGAAGTTGTGGATTACTGGTGATGAAATACCAGTTTTTGTGAATTATGGAACTTATAATAGGTGAGTCCATATTAAATGTAGTTATGAAGCTACTAGTGTAATTCAAGTGTGCTTGTTCTAGAGACCCATTAGTAATGTTGCCTTGTATTGTTGAGTTAGTAGAAGTAAGTATTAACTCAGCAGAAGCTATGATAGGACAATTCTCAGAGCTAGGATGACAAGTTGTTAATAAAGGTACATAAAGCCCTGAATGTCTCTTATATTTGACTTCACCAATTAATTCTGAAATAAGATCCTCAGGGTAATCTCTACTAGAAAACATACTACTTAGTGTGATACATTCCCTATCAAAACTTTCTTCAGTGTTGCACATTTTTGAGGCTCTGATCAATTGGCCTTTTACTACGGACCTTTTTTGTTTAAAAGGGTGTTGGCTCGAAAAATGAAGGAATGAATTGCAAAAAGTCGGCTTTCTAAAAATTGTAGAAAGAAAGCCGGCCCTTTTCAAATCCTTCACGAGCTTAGCATCTAGGTAATCCATTTCCACCGTTGAAAAGTGGTGGGTAAATCTGAAAAAGTCAGTGGTGGTGTTCAGGTAGTTAACCAATGATGTTAAGTTGTCTATCTCGCCTTCATTCTTGCTGGATGGGTTCGGAGCCGACCTCGGCTCCGACTCGGCCACTCTAAAGCTCGAGAGTTGGTTCCACCGGCTCGAGGCCCCCCCTTATATCCCACAATGCTAGGCGTGAATTACCTCAGATCTCGTTTGCCGCTACAGCGATCGAGGTGTTGTTTTTTCTACCGGCTCAGGTCAGTGGTATTAGATCAGTCTAAAAAACTATTTAAACCCTTTTTAGCTTAGCTTTTTCTTCTTTAGCTATAGTGTAGTGGATATTAACCTTTCTACCCTTATCCAGCCCCTTTCCCACAAGAACTGTTAAGTTCTTTCCTTAGGCCTTCGGGCCCTCTATCCCTAATAGTGGTGTGTATGTGTTTTGTAGGGATTTATTTTATATAAATAACTAATTTCTTTAGCTTTTAGTTAATTTACCTTTTTCTGATAGTGTAATCGGTGTGTGTGTGTTTTGTGTGGTGATTACACTTCGGTTCCTTGAAAATGTCCAAGGATTCAAAGGTCTCAGGCTTCAAGAAGTGTGACTCGTGCTGTCAGAAAATGTCTCTGACAGACGGTCACACTTCTTGTGTGTACTGCCTGGGACCTTTACACCTGCAGGACTCTTGTGCTGTATGCCATGGCTTCAGCCCCAGAGTCCTGCAGGAAAGAAAGAACAAACTCATCCTAAGGGGTTTGCTCAAGCCTGAAGGTTCCCTAACTGCTTCATCGGGAAAACCTTCCAAGGCTTCTAAGACCTCGACTCCAGTTTCTGAGTCGAGGCCTAAGGCTTCGAAGCCTACTGCTACATCGGCTCCGGCTGGAGCCGATGAGTCTTTGACTACAGTTTCTGTGGTTCCCTCAGCTCCGGTTGGAGCCGAGGTATTGGAGATTCCTGGGTCGGCTCCGATCAGACCATCGGAGCCGACATCTAGAAAGAGGTCGAGGTCACCATCCCTTGGCTCCGTTCATTCGGCTCCAGCGTCTCCCTTGCTGTCTGAACGGAGCCACAGATCTCACTCCTCCAGGTCATTGAGGCTCTCGGATCATGACCTCCAGTGGGTAGTGAGTCGACTTCTAAAGTCCGAGGCACTGGCCCAAATGCTTCAGAGCCCGACTCATCAGTCGATGCCTCAACCTATTCCACTAAATATTCCTCCTCCAACTCCTTTGAGCTCGGAGCCGGGGCGTCTCAGAATCGAGACTGTGGTAGCGTCGGAGCCGATACATTTGTCTTCGGCTCCGTCGTCGGCTCCGATTTCTTCTTTTGAAGAATCTGGGCTCCGGACTTCCCTCGTCGGCTCCGAGGGGGTGAGTGGCATCGGACCCTTGTCCGACCCCCCTCTCCCTCTCGGTGCTTCGGCGCTGGTGAGTTCGGCTCCGACATCGGCCTCGGAGCCATCTCTGTCGGTGCCGAGGGAGGTTCTCAGCTTCTCGGAGCGGGGACCTCTGGCTCTGCCTGACAGGGGTGCGTTCGAGGTCATGCGGAGAGTGTTGGAACCTTGTTCAACTCCACAGTCGGCTCCATCCGTCCCTCCCTCTTCGGTGCCTCAGGTTGTCTACTCACTCCCTCATCCCAGACCGCAGAGAGCCAGCTCCTCAAGAATCCCCTGTGGGGATCTCATCCTCTTCCGAGGCCTCCCCTGAATTGGCAGGGGAGCCCCCTAGGAAGAGAAAGTGTAAGAGGAAGCACATAGACTCACCTGAGTCTGTCACCTCTGACACAGATTTAGAGGATTCCGAGGGTTCCCCCCGTTCCCCTTCTGAAGATGTCTCCTTTGCGGATATTTTAGAGATCCTGAAACAGAGGGGAAATTGGCCAGCCCTTAACCCTTCGGAGGATGAATCTGTGTATCTTGAGGCGTTTGGCTCTCGCCCTTCCACCTCCTGGGTGTCCCCCCCTTTGATCCCCTCATGCAGGTGGTGGCAAAGAAAGCCTGGACGGCTCCTGACTCAGTGGACCCTACCCCCAGGAGACCTTCTAAATTTATAACCGCACCAACTGACAAACAATTTCTGACCAAAGGTGTTACTGTGGATGCTATGGTGGTAGCTGCTGCCACCAAGAAGGAACTAGCTGATCCTTCAGTGCCTGTTCATCCCCCTAACAAAGAATCTAGGTCTATGGACAGGTATGGGAAGCGGATGTTTTCGTCAGCGACCTTTGCAATGCGTTCGCTGAACTACCTATGCCTTTTCACCCGTCTCCAGAGAGACTTGATCAAGGAAGCGTGTGAGATGTTGAAGGATCCTACAGCTGCAGATTTTCAGGACAAAATGAACACCCAGCTGACTACCCTGAATTCGATAGCTAACTCCTCCATGCGCCTCCTTTCATATGCGGCTGATGGAGCGAGTAGAGCCGCAGGGACAGGTGTTGCCTTACGCCGGCATGCCTGGATGCGACTATGCAATTTTGCGGACCCCTTTAAAACGTCTTTCACTAATTCCCCGTTTGACGGATCATCTCTCTTCGGTCCTCAAGTGAAAGAAACCTTGACTAGGTGCGAGACGGATGGCAAAACTCTATCTGCCGTCGGAGTCCGTTTTTCTACTCCTTCTAGACCTTACCCCAAAGGCCAGAAAAGTGGGAAAATGTGGTTCCACAAACAATCTCAAGGGAATTTGCCTGACCACAGAGTCGGTTCCCCTCCAGAGGCAGAGGAGGGAACAATAATGGTAGACGTCGCCCCAGAGGCAGAGGGGGTCCGCAGAACCAGGGCAATCGAGAAACCTTTTCCGATAAGCCCTTTCAGCATCCCTGAGGTGTTGCCCGACTGTCCACCTTCGGAGGCAGTCGGGGGAAGATTGTCACTGTACCCAGAAGCCTGGCTATCCCTAACTCAAGACAAGTGGGTACAGTCCATCATTTCCGAAGGCTATTCCATTCCCTTCGTTCGCATTCCAAACCGATCAAAAAAATCCCTTCCAGATATTCCACCCACTCAAAGGGATCTTGCAGCTTTGGAAATTTCAAAGCTGCTTGCAAAAAGAGCAATTCAGCCAGTTCCAACAGACCAGCAAGGATCCGGAATCTACTCCAGGTTCTTTTTAGTTCCAAAGAAAACAGGGGACTGGAGACCAATTTTGGATCTCAGTATCTTGAACAAGTCGGTCAAGAAAACAAGATTTCGGATGGTCACGCTACAGTCCATCCTTCCCCTATTGGGAAAGGAAAACTGGATGTGCTCTATAGACCTTCAGGATGCGTACTATCACATAAAAATGAACAGACGCTCCAGAAGGTTCCTCCGCTTCAGGCTGGGAACCAGTCATTTTCAATTCAGGGCCCTGCCCTTTGGTCTCACCACTGCCCCCCGGGTGTTTACCAAATGCATGGCAGTGGTAGCTTCTCACCTGAGATGTCAAGGATTCCAGGTGTTTCCATATTTGGACGACTGGCTCCTCACAGCTCCCACCAAGCATCTTCTTCTATTGGCCAGGGACTACACCTTTCGCATTTGTCAAAACTTAGGCATTTCAATAAATTGCGAAAAGTCTGTTTTGTCGCCTTGTCGTACTATTACCTTCATAGGCGCAAATCTAGACACAGTCAACATGTCTGCGAGACTAACAGATCAGAGAATAACAGACATACACAAACTGGTCTCGCTCCTCTTCAGCAGCAACAGAGTCAAAGCCAGGTTAGTTCTGAAAGTATTGGGGATTATGGCAGCTGCCATACCTCTGCTTCCATTAGCCAGATTCCACATGAGAATCCTTCAATGGATGCTCTTCACACAATGGTCATACCAGCAACTTCCGATGTCCCACACCATTATGATTACGCAAACATGCAGGAATCATCTTCTGTGGTGGATGTCTTCCCTCAGCTCTTCTTGGGAAGACCCTTTGTTCCTTCCCCTCCGGTTGCTACTCTGACAACGGACGCCTCCCTGATCGGGTGGGGGGGGCATTATCAGGGCAGAACTGTCCAGGGCACATGGCAACCAGGCGAATGCCACTTGCACATAAATGTTCTAGAGATGAGAGCAGTGCTTTTAGCGTTGCAAGCCCTTCAAGACTCTCTTCCCTTGGGAACGATAGCAATCCAGACGGACAATATGTCTGTAGTGTGGTTTATCAACAAACAAGGCGGAACCAGGTCCTATCCCCTATGTCGAGAAGCACTCAGACTGTGGCAATGGGCGATTTCTTCTCAGCGGTTTCTGATAGCAACGCACATCCCCGGGAAATCCAATCAAATCACGGACAAGTTGAGCAGAGCTATCCTCATGCCTCACGAGTGGTCTCTGAAAGACTCTGTTGTGAGAGAAATTTTTCTCAAGTGGGGTCAACCTTGCTGCGACCTTTTTGCTTCTCCCCAAAACAGCAAGTGCAGAGATTTTCACCCTATTCCCGTTACCAGGCCAGCCCAGCAGAGACGCTCTAGTCCAAGTTTGGCCCCGGGGACTTCTGTATGCATTTCCTCCCTTCCCACTAATCTCTCAAGTGATACAGAAAGCTATCGCTCAGAAGGCCTCCTTGATCCTCATTGCTCCTTACTGGCCTCGACAGGTTTGGTTCCCCTTTCTACATCAATTTCTGTTGGAGCAACCTTGGCATCTGGACCTAGTTCCAGATCTTTTGATCCATCAGTCGGGTCAGTTTCATCGCTCCCTCCCCTCTCTGAACCTCACTGCTTGGTTCCTCCAATCCCAACCTTAGCCAGGCTTCCTCAAATATCTCACTCTGTTCGAGATATTTTGATAGCTTCCCATAAATCTTCCACTCGAAAGATTTATCTGAGTAAGTGGAAACGTTTCGCTTATTGGGCTCAAGGAAGGGACATAGATCCTTTCACGGCTTCCATCCAAATAGTCCTTGATTTTCTAGCTGAACTCTTCCATGCAGGTTCATCCCCTTCTACTCTTAAAGTTCAATTGGCAGCTATTTCTAACTTTCATGTGGGCATTTCAGAGTCTGCCATAATGTCCCACAAGCTTTGCAAAGCCTTTTCGAAGGGAGTTTTTCTACTCAGACCTCCTATAAGAAATCCTCCTCCTCCTTGGGACCTAAATTTAGTTCTCAGTTCCTTAATTCTCCCCCCTTTCAAACCTGCAGCTTCCTGTTCTTTAAAACTGCTATCATGGAAGACTCTCTTTCTGGTAGCTATTACTTCAGCTAGAAGAGTTTCAGAACTTCATGCACTCAGCTGTCGACCTCCTTATCTGTTGTTCCATAAGGACAGGGTATCCTACGAACCAACCCGTCCTTTTTACCTAAAATAGCCTCTGCGTCTAACCTAAATCAAAGCATTGACCTCCCTGTGTTTTTTCCAGAATATTCTAATAGGTCTGAACAAAAATTGCATTGGCTAGATGTTCATAGTCAGTTAAGGTACTATTTGGATAGAACCAAACAATTCAGAAAATCTGACCAGCTGTTTGTCTCTTATGCAGAAGGCAGAAAGGGACTTTCTGTTTCCAAGGTATCACTATCTAGATGGCTAACATCTCTAATTTCCATTGTCTATGAAATAAGACACCAAAAGCTGCCTAACAAACCTAAAGCCCATTCCACCAGAGCTTTGGCTACTTCTATAGCCTTCCAAGACAGACTGCCTATTGACACCATTTGTGCAGCGGCTACTTGGGCTACTCCTCACACTTTCATTTCACATTATAAGTTGGATTTAGCTGCTAGGCATAGAGCTAACTTTGGTTCCACTGTTCTCAAGAGTCTGTTCCATTAGGCCACCCGGGACAAGGTGCTAGGGATGCGGTCCCATCCAGCAAGAATGAAGGCGAGATAGACAACTTAACATATAGAAGTTATGTTCTTACCATAACGTTCCATGTTAGTTGTCTTCTTCTTCGCTTCTTTCTTGCGTCCCACCCTCCTTCCCCCTGGCCTGGACAGACCTAGAGGAGTTTGATTGTGACCTCTCTTTCTACCACCTCTTGGCGATAGGTATATGCTCTGCTGTGCATATTTTCCTAGATCAGGCTTAGGTCACCTTTTCTCCTTCCCTTTGTTTATAGAGGTGGACTCTTTTCCAGTTTTTTCCTGGTTGTATTATTAGCTGGGCCTAGCTCACAAACGAGATCTGAGGTAATTCACGCCTAGCATTGTGGGATATAAGGGGGGCCTCGAGCCGGTGGAACCAACTCTTGAGCTTTAGAGTGGCCGAGTCGGAGCCGAGGTCGGCTCCGAACCCATCCAGCAAAAAGAAGGCGAGAAGAAGACAACTAACATGGAACGTTATGGTAAGAACATAACTTCTATTTTCAGCCTCATCATTGTTGTCTTTAAATAAGATGAATATATCATCTAAGTACCTGGTGTAATAAGAAATATGATGTTGAAATGTTGTATTGTGCAATAAAAATTGTTTTTCCCAAAAGGCAACGAATGTGTTTGCCACACTGGAGCCACAAGGAGACCCCATTGCAATGCCCTGTGTTTGCAAATAATACTGTTGCTCGAATAGGAAGAAATTAGAAGAAAGAATGATGTCCAGCAATTCTGCTACAGTATCAGTGTCTACCTGTGCTGCTCCCAGGTCCTTTAACATGTTGCTGACCCATTCGATGGCCTCATTGTGTGGGATCGAAGTATATAAATCAACCACATCAATGGTGAGAAAATTATAAGCCTCTTCGAAGGGGATGTTATTCAAGTCTAGAAGAAAGGACCAAGAGTCTTTACAGATATGGGGTATGTCTTTAAGATATGTTTTCAAGATTTTGTCCACCAGACGTGCACAGGGGTGGGTCATGGAAGACCTACCGTCCACCAAGGCCCGCATAGGTGGGTTCTCCAGGTCTTTATGTATTTTTGGGATCTCAAAAATAACTGGGACCTTGGGGAATGTGATGTCTATATAGTGGTAGGTTTCCAAGTCTATATTCCCAGCTAAGAAAAGGTCTCTGAAGTATCCTCTATTTCTAGAGTACCTCATGTTCATTTCATTCTTAGAGGAGACAGAATATGCTGGATTGTTTAAAACATTTTTCATCTTATCACTGTAATCACTATTTTCAAAAATAACCAGTCCACCCCCTTTGTCTGGTTTAAGTATTCTGACTGGTAAATTACATAGTTCATGTAGTAAAACCATCTGGTCCTTTGTTGTATTGTATTTTTTACCCTTGTTGTAAAGTTTCAAGTTCTCATGCAAGTTTCTAAGGTCTACTTCACATGCTTTTTCAAACAAGATTAGGTCAGGGTGTAATACAGGGTTAAAGACACTAGGTAACTTTAACATATTGTTTTGTTCTTTTTCAAAATTCGGAAATAAAATATTAAAATTTAATTTCCTTAAAAAACTTTTTAGGTCAATAATCGTCCTAGTAAGATCAAATGAGTGGCTAGGAACAAACGTGTTACCAAGTGCTAGAAGGTCGATAAGTTCCTGTTCTAATGTAATGTTAGCAAAGTTGTAAATCTTAGTCACCTTTTGTGTTAAGAAGGATCTCTAACCCATTTATTTCTACCCCACCAGTACTAGAAGAGTTTATATACTATTGTATATAAACGAGGTAACAACCTCAAAAGTATACTAGAAAGAAACAAAAAGATTGATTTCTTCTCAAAACAAAAAGGCACATTTTGTTGTGGCCTATGTAACTGGTGTAAACTATTAAAAACAGGTTCAACATTTCAAATCAGAGGAAAAAAGTACGACATTCACCATAAAATAGACTGCAATACTAGATCAGTAGTCTATTTGGCCTTGTGTGACTGCTGTCCGGCTTACTATGTCGGCAAAACAGACCAAAGATTCAAGGACAGGATTTACCAACACTCGTATGCAATAAGGAAAAAGAAGGAAGACAATGCTCTTGCAAAACATATTATAAGCCAGAGAGATCATAGCTTCCACTTTGTAGCAATTGACCACATCCCACATAATATTCGTGGAGGGCCACAAGCTTTATTTCTTGAAATTAAAGAACTAGAATAGCAAATTAAACTAGATGCCTTCAATAGCCCAGGCCTCAACGAACATTGTAACATCGCCTGTATCCTTAAACTTAAAAGTTACATGAGATAACTAATGTACTACTATTTTCCTTTTTACATACTTAGTAGCATACTACAATTAATACACATTCTAAGTCTTTTACTTACTTAACCCAACTCAGGATACACCCTACCACAATAATACATATACTTCTTAGGTCTACAGAAGGCGTTCTTCTACTTTTGACAACAACTGACCTATAAGAACTCTACACTTGTGGAACCCCTCTTTTTCATGTTTACCAGACAAGAGGCCCCAGTTTGCCATTTTAATACCTTTGGGGTTACCACCCTAAGGGCTTCATCTTTAACCTCACTACTGCCCTATCTCCTGTGGTATGGGGGTATTCCTAGGTCTGTTTAAGCAGTAGTTTTTTTTTAGCAGTAGCCTCAATATTGGCTCAAATCTAGTTTTTTAGAACTTAGAGGTGAATGATAAAAAATAGGGAGCTTACTTTGGCAAGTCATAATGTGTTCCTATTTTTTCCATCACCTATATCGAGGGGAAGAAACTCTTGTTTATACAACCCTCATACATTATAAATTTACTAGAGTTTATATAGGTGGTAAACAGCTAGGCTAGTTTAAGTATTATTCAAAAACTTGGAGGTATGGTATGGTTAACTTAACATCTGTTACGCAACTTGACCACAAGCTGCAATTTCAGGTGTGTGCCCTGGTGTACTTATGTTTCGTATTTGTTCCTTTTAAATTAAGGAACTTTTTAAATTAAGGTATTTTTACACTTTAGCTTTTGGTGTCTTTTATACACACATTTTTTTATATTAGGATGTGAATTTTACAAGCTTCAACGAAATGCACAAGTCTTTGTGTTGTATGGTGACGTCATGTATGACCAAAAGTTTAAAACTGATATTGGCGCCAATGTTTTGTATTTCTGATGAAGCTACCGCCTGAGCAGTAGCGAAAACGCTTTTTGGCTTTTTGAATAAAACTGCGTTAAAACTCTATTGCGTGCTTCCCTGGACCTGAAACCAATCAATTAATTAGAAAAATACTAGCATTTAAAGTGGTAGTGTGCTCTTAAACTCAGATCTCCCTATAATATACCAACAAATGGTGTTTTCATATTCACAATCCGTATTTGATAATTTCTATCAAAACATAGTAAAATTGCTTAAGCTGAGTATCTACTCACATATCTCTAATTTAAATACAATATAACTAAAATATAAAACAAGACTGTATCAATTGTTTATATATAACATCACTAACTACATAAAACAAAATAAAAATGTATATGATGGCAATACATCTACAGTTTTTAATATATGGAATGAACCATATAGACATCATCAATAATATAGCGATGAACTTCCATAAATAAGGTACAGCATGAACTCAAATAGGTGCATGCTGTACTGTGTAAAATACAAATTCATTTAAAGGCATATATTATATTATATTATATTATACTTCTGATTGCTTATAATGGCTTCCAATAGCTTTTAAAAAATAAATGAATATGACATAACTGTATAGGTGAAAATGCAACTGCAATGCAACAAAAATATCTATAATAAATACAAATACATTATATATAAAATTAAACTGATGCAGAATATAAAATAACTGGAACTTAACAAAATAACACAGGAAACCTTTTCCTCTGTAGAAAACTGGCTATCCAATGGCCAGCTAATACTCAACCCTACAAAATTAATCGCCTCATCTTCCAGCCCACTAAACCCAACCTTAACTAACCCCCACTTCAGTATTCTGGCCAGCAACAACACCATCATCTCCCCTAAAGAACACACCAAACTACTTGACGTTGAGATTGACAACCATCTCAAATTTGAAACTCACATTTATCTAACAATAAAAAAAGTTCTCAATAAACTAGGTTCATTGTATGGAAATGAGCAATTCCTCACCAAAGGAGCCAGAATCTCAGTAGCCAACTCCCAACTCATTTCAGCCTTACTCTACGCCTCTTTTATACTTACCAGTTTTAGACACACTGACCTAAACAAGCTAGATGCCTGCTACAACAAAAGAGCCAAATTTGCCACTGAGTCATCCTACAGCAGCCATCACTGCAACTTTCTTAGATAATTCGATTGGCTCGAACTCTCGCAACTTCTCCAGCTCAGTCAACTCTCCCTCGCCCACAATTTAGTAAACCAACCTCAAAACGTCCTCTCCCTTCAAAACCTTCTCTAGCCCTACTATGCTACTAGACCACTATGCTGTAGCAACAAAAACCTACTGCAAGTTACCAAAGCCAAAAACTCATCAGGAGAAGCTCTTCTCTCCTGCATAATATCTAAATTATGGAACACCCCCCCTACACACACACGCCCATATTACCACCCTACCTTTATCCCATCATGAACTAAAAGCCTACTTAAAAAGCCACTGGTTATATCCTTGTACCAATCCAGACTAAGACTCACCTTTTCTCTCCTTCTCCCCTCCCTTACCCATCCTGCCTCCCAAAATCAGACCATTATATCCTCGCTTCGTCTCCTCTGATTTTTCCTCGAACCCCTCCTGCTTACATCACTATATGATTCATGTCAGCTATACATCTGTTAGTGTACTTAGCTACAACTGTCAAATTAAAGAGTTTGAAGGTGTAATTGTTTATTCTTAACTTTTATCTAAACATCTCAACATATTCTGTTACTGAGCATTCTGTGTCACCTTATGTTTACAATGTGACTTCTAAATGTATTATTACTTTTTCATGTGTATTGCTACTTTTTTGTACCCAGTTGTTTTTTCATACATTCTTACTGTTCATGTTTACTACAGATTTTACTAGCTTTGCATTTGTTACTTGTTTTGCTTGTGTGGAGCTTTTCACCCCCGGCAGCCTCAGAAAATGGACCTGTGTCCAGTCAGAATTTCCCAGTAAACAAATGTTAAGTAAATAAATAAATAAATATGATCAGTTTTCCCTGTTGAAGAAATGGATAGCTATGTTTTTTCCCTACCTCCTGTACATTTCTGTATTGCTTTCCCTTTGTGCTTCCCCCTGCTTGTTCCTCACTTCACCACTTTCTTACCTACCCCATTTTAATACCTATTATCTGGTCCAAAAATAGAATCACACACATCACATAAGTAACAGAAAAAGTGATGGATCCCTTCTCTTTTTAGTCTGTATGTTTACGTGGAGTTTTGCATCATGCAGCAATGCCTAACAACAGTGAGTGGCGGTACAGAGCTGCAGTTATCTCTGCGCAATTTTGCCTAACCCCACTGAGCTATGCCAACATACAGCAACACATGTACTATACAGAATTGATGTCATTGCATTATCACTGTTTTTTAAAGTATTAGATACACCTGGATTTTAACCCAGTATCATCTGTGCTTAAAAAGAAATTTCAATGCATTTACACTTGCTGCCAGAGTCAGTTAAGCAGCAGGTGTGTTTCATAGACCAAGTCTTCAGCAATGTGACTTGTGTTTGCACACTGCTTAAATATACACAAACATGGAAAGTACTGGAATATGTCTTGTGTATGCAAACTCTTTGCCAACCAACAAACAAAACCCACTGCTTGCCGCACTATGGAAAAGTAAATATTATAATGTATTACTTCTGTTTACTGTCCATTTCCTGTATAGAACATTATATTACATGGGGAAACGTAACAAACTGAAAGCCTTATCTAACGATATGTCACATATTTACAATATAGCCATGTGTTGCCTCCCCCCAAGCACTGCAGCCTTGGTGTGTCAGTACTTTATTCACACACACACATCACATACACTACAGAAATGAATATCAAATGTTGTGTTATATGCAATGCACATCAATCTTTTAGCATGCAGAACTAGCACTATTGACCCATAAGCCGTATCTGCAAGGCTAGGGAAGGAATTGTCATGTACCTTACCCACAGGGAAATAGTTGACCTTCAACACACTTGACATGACCCATTTTGGTTTTGGCAAGGATAGATCTTGCTTATTAAACTTAGCAGACTTTTTTGATACTGACCCCAAAGACCTGGATGAGGGATAACAGGACATACCACCTATGTTTAGTTATCCAAGGCCTTTGACACTATCCCCTATTCAGGTGTCATAGAGAAAATCTCCCATCTGGGGATTAACCCATACATTACTAGATGGATAGCCAACTGGCTCACTGATAGAACACATGCAGTCAAAGTTGGCCTCCAGCACTAGACCACTTACCAGTGGCATATCACAAGGATCTGTGCTTGTTCCTCAATTGTTTTCTCTGAAGCCCAGGCAAACGTTGATTGCCTGTGGCTTACCAAGTTTGCAGATGACTGTCAATGGGATGCAGTCATGTAGACTCCCCCTTCTATGTTAACATATTACAGGAGCTGACACAGACAAATGATTGGTGCCACACTCATGGACTGAACCTTAAAGCAAAAAATGCCTCATTGTCCCCTTTGGCAATGAAGTGCCCTTGCTAATTATGATATACATAGCACCCATCTAAGCTTAAACACAGTGTTGAGAGACTTGAACACATGTTGATAATCTACACTTCAGTCACTGTGTGTCCGTAGTGGTGAGAGAGACATTCTGCACTGCACACCTCATAAATAAGGCCATCACATCCAAGACCAGGGAGGTCATAGTTCTGCTGCATTCTACTCTTTCAGACCACTATTTGAGTATAATGCTCCCTTCTGTCTGTAGCTCACCAGACACTTGCAGCAACTGGAGAAAACACAGAAGGTTGTGACCAGAAAACATGACATACATGGAAAGTCTGAAATACCTGTCACTGTACTGTGCATTATGCAAGCTGCTGAGAGGTGACCTACAGTCTCAGACCCTGCCCTACTGGAAATGCTGGACATCTGCAAATCAAATGGGACAAGAATAATTTGCTCCAGGGATCTCAACCTAGCCTGTGACATAAAGAAAACATGCTGGAGAGACCTATATCTCCAAACGATTGCTACTCCTCTGTAATAGGCTCCCACTGCATGTGAAGCAGTGCTCCTCAAAGACCCTATTCAAGCACAACCTTGACAACTGGATGGTTGATGGTAAATTCATCCCTGGAGTGGCACCTATGTCCCTAATGGACAGGGCCAGTCGATGCTGATGACAAAATTGTTCTGCTAACAATGACCATCTAGTTATGCTCAGTAAGGGTACTTGTGTTTTTACATGGCTAGGCTTGTAAATGCCCTAGAGTCATTAGGCTAGTAACCTTCTATGAACCTACGCAGGCCTCTCAACATCTTCTGTCCAACATGTCCTGCTGATGTCATCCACAATAAGTTGACCTGCAGTCTTGCAAAAGTCAGACTTCTGCCGTGGCATTTGCGTAAAGTACTGAGGTCTGTAGTCTGTGTACTTATGTAGGTGTTCCCTTCTCAATGCAGTCGTGTGTGTGTGTGTGTGTGTGTGTGTGTGTGTGTGTGTGTGTGTGTGTGTGTGTGTGTCTAGCCAGAAGAGCAGATGTGTGTGCCCTAAAGTTACTGCTACAATCCCATGGATTGAGAGTAATTTGATACTTGCACATGCTTGCACATCATTTCACGCAGGCCTCCCAACATCATCTCTACAACATGCCCTGCTCATATCATTAACTATAAGTTGACCTGCAGTCTTGTAAAAGTCAGATGTGCCGTGGCGCTTGCGTAAAGTACTGAGTTCTGTAGTCTGTGTACTTAGGTAGGGGTCTATTCTCACTGCAGTCAACTGGGGTGTGTTTGTGTGTGCTTGCATGCACTTGCTTGACATTACAGAGAGCCTTTTACACCAAGATCTGGGACACTGTAATTGCCATAGTCTCCTCACCAGACACTGCTGATGTCATCAGCTGTATCTGATTTGTGGATGTGCACTATTCCCACCAGGGCAGGGTCAGAGACTGGCCTGGAGACCAGGCAGAAGTGACCTCATCCTGTACAATGCAGATTACAGTGATATGGATTTCAGTCTATCCACATACATCATGGTATGGTTTGTATGCACTGTGGTTTTTCTTGGTGAGTAACCCATCTGGTCTCTCCAGCTGCTGCATGTGTCTGGTGAACTACATGCAAAAGAGAGCACTATAGTCTGTATTAGTGGTCTGATGAGGTTTGAGTACAGTGCTGTAATATATTCCTGAGATCTGAATATGATGATGTGACTTATGATGTGTACAGCATATGCTTTCAATACCAGTGTGGACACTTGGTGGTCAAAGTTCAGAGTGCTATGCATGTGTTCCCAGTGCTTGCATTACTGGATTTCAGCATAGTGGGACTGTTGTCAGTGCTGTAATTAGCAGGGAATTACACTTTGCAGAAGGCCAAAATAACCACAGTTTTGCTTTTATTTGTTGACTGTGTGGCTTTACCAATCATTTGTCTGTGTTAGCCTCTCCAGTAGTAAGTTATCATCATAGATGGACTCTGATTGCACCCAGTATGCAAGAATCAGCAGACCCGGTAAGCCAAAGGCTGTATACTGTAGCCTGAACTGTGGAGAAATAGATTCCAAACAGTAAAGGGCCAAGTACAAATCCCTGGGGCACACCAGTGGTGACAGCTCTGCTGGTACAGGTTGCTTCACCAACTTTCACAGTGTGTTCTGTCAGTGAGCCAGTTGGTTACCCATCTAGTGACATGAGGTTTAATCACCAGTTGAGTGAGTTTCTCAATGATCTCTGCTTGGGGGATTGTGTTCAAACCCTAGGTCAGTTGAGGATAACCAGTATGGCACTGTCTTACCTTCATCCAGGCCTATCACACAGAATCAGTGCGCTTTGACAGCATCACAGATTGCCTATTACATGACTCATCACATACACCTTCCTGACATGGTTGAATACACACTTCTTCAAACCCTCTACACAAACTGTGTTGCTGTAGAAGGGTATATGCTACATGCATCCTTGTAAGTTGTGGGTGGGGGGGCATGCATGCATTTGTAGATGCATCCTGACACTTCTCGTGTGTGAGGTAGACCAACATGTCATCATGGACCTTTTCTAAATGGACACTAGTGATATCCCGGCTGTGTGCAACAGACCTGTGTGAGTTGTTAATGCTACATCATGTCTGTTACATCTGTTGGATGTCGTTAAAAAGGTCATCAAGGAGATTTATGTTGACAACACTGTCCGCCTTTTGAACTTGACAAGCCCAAGACATTTGACACAAATCCACACTGAGATATTCACAAAACACTTAATCAGATGTGGCCATATACATCTATGCCACCAAGTGGGTAGACCACTGTTTCACATACATGGCATTTAAATATGTTGACATGTGTGAAGTAACCTGTAACTCGGGTCCAGTGATCAGGTCCATACATCAGGGCTGTCTGCTAGGCCCTTTCCTCACCATTGTTTAAGTGATGGACATCACAGATGACATACACATCCTGTGTCCAGACAGCTGCCTGAGGACTTGCAGATTGTGGGCAATCATCAAGTCCAACTGTGATATTAGTATAATACAGACAGTATGAGCACACCCCAAAGATTGCTGCCATGACAGCACCTGCAATGAAAAAAACATGGGAGGATTTTTTACGTCAGGAAAACAAACACACAACTCTTGTAGACATCACACCCTATAATTAGAGCAGTAGGTATTTCACCTGTGGGCTGGGGTAGATAAGTGGAATGGCCACCAGCATGTGGTCACAGTGCTGACTACTCCCTTGTATGCAGCACAAATGCTGAGTATGTGAAGGACATCCAATCAGAGACCAATCAGAGACCATAATACTGCCATAGTTTACAGCTTTCATCACACCAATAATTGAGTACAATGCACCCTTCTTAATGTACCTTCCTACACATCTTCTGGTGTACCACCTTTGTCACAGTGAGCTGTCATGCTTATTGCCCATACCTAGGTATTATTTTTATGGCATAAACATTACTATCTGATGGTGTGGAACCCCCATCAAGTTGTTATATTAGATGCATGTGTGCTACCTGTTCTGGTGATAAACACAGTACATACCCATGCCATTAATGCTGTCAAACACCTATGTAGTATTCTTGACTGTATGGATTGTGCTCTCTATATACATATATATATATATATATATATATATATATATATATATATATATATATATGTATGTATGTATACATATGTATATATATATATATATATATATATATATATATATATATATATATATATATATATATATACATATGTATATATATATATATATATATGTATATACATATGTATATATATATATATATATATATATATATATATATATATATATATATATATATATATATATATATATATATGTATATATATACATATGTATGTATATATATATATATATATATGTATACATATGTATATATATATATATATATATATATATATATATATATGTATACATATGTTTGTATATATATATATATATATATATATTATATTATAATATTATAATATGCCACACACACCAGTCAGCTAGTCTGTATTGATCGTTATGTCGTATACAGGTATAGCAGTGTCCCCCATAACACCTCCAGAAAATGTAAAAAGTAAATAGTGTGGGAAGAAATAGCCTGGGAATTGTTATGGCTAGGCTTGTATAGGCCCTAGGGCTGATAGCCTAGTACCAACCTATGAGCGTATTATGGTGCCAGGACAGTGTGCATGATTACCCTCTTAGAGTGTGGGTGTATTATAATAGTTGCACAAGTGTGTTTGTGCAGAATCATCTCTAATCACTCTAAATGATATATGTTGTGTCAGAGGCATGGGATTACTGGTGGTATTATTCTGATATTGTCCATGATTGTGTTTGCTTCTTTTAATGCTGTCCATGAGCCTTTACCTGAGCCCCACTTGCTGGAGACCTCTGCTGAGATTACACTCATATTCAGGAAATCAGTTTGCACAGCTTCACAATTTGAACCATACTCAAATTGTGTGTAACATCCCTGATGGATGGCCTCTACATTATTCAGGTAAGGATGCTTATATCTCTCACAGACATCCTACCTATTGTTATGTCACCTTATGTGACAGTCCTATAGTACCCATTTTCACTGTGCAGTCCCCACTATACCAGATTGATATGTGATTGTTATTGCTGCTACAACAGTCTTGCATTGACATGCCCTTGTCTGTTGTACATTAGGTTGTTTCACCTGTCCTCTTTCCCTGTGTTCATTCCTACAATTCATCGGTGTCCCTTTTCCAGTACACACACTTTCCCTGAGTTTTTTTACATGGCAGTCCATGCACCTTCACAGATCATATACATAGCTTCATTACAGAATGCCAGGAATGGGATTGCACACTAATCTGCACTCTAGATACACTGTCCTGTACTGTGTTTGGACCATATACTTCACAATCATACCTCTTATCTTTCCAGATTTTCACAGAGTGTCTGGGTTTTTGCCTTTATATCTTTTGGTGTGTTCCTTATCAAATTTGTGGTTTTCTGCCATATCACTGGGATGATCTCAGGACTGATGTGACCCAATAATTGCATACATTTGAGTTTCAGATTTCAAAGTCTTAAGAATATGTATGTTAACACAACCCCCTGGTTATTCTAGCACATTTCTAAAAAGCAAATATGTCACATATGTCCCTATTTCTGGGTCATTGTCCCCACATTATGTTGACCTTTGTCCAGATGCCTTGCACTAAGAGATTGAAAGCTATCTGTTAAGACCTGGTGATCATTGTGACCTTCCGCACAACACTACAGACCTTCAGTGCTCTGATTTAAACAGGATTTCTGTCCATGTTTGCTTACGTAATTTCCTGGCCGGCAACAGCGTTGCTGGCTCTGAAACCTCGCTTATTTATGTTTAAACACAGTGCATGGCATGAATGTGCAGTGAGCGCTGCTGCTCACCACTCATCACTACGCACTCATCTAACTCCATGTAGGCTTCGCTCGAAGTATACACAGAGTTTATTGAATCCCAGGGAGATTTGTTTTTCCCCATTGAATTCTGCTTACAGTTTTATTCCCAAATTTTATACCTAACAGAAATTTCATTTGTTGTAAAGTATGTACCCCACTATCTTTACCACATCACCTAAGCCTTTATTTTTCTCTTTATTTAAAGCCATCCCTATCACATCTAGACACTCATTTGTGCAAATTACTACTACTAATATTTTTTTTTCAATAATTATAATGTCATCTGCCTATGTTAACATAGCTTGAATTCTTAAATCCTTCAGGTATTTTATATCCCATCTCCTACATTTTGTAATGTATATCACATACTACCCCATTCATAACTACTGCAAAGAGTATACAGTTCAGTGGGCATCCCTGTATTACACCTCTCTTCATATGTACCTCATGGCTTAAGCAGCCATTTACAAGTATTTGTACTTTATTATTGCTATTGTTGCTATATGCTGATGTACATAATTTCCTAACTTTATCACTTATATTCTTTCACTGTTACCCATAAAATTTCATGTCCAGTTTTGTCAGATGTCTTTTTTTAAGGTCTCCTATCATGATTTTTGTTTATTTTCTATTCATATCATCCACAGTTTCTCCATCATTAATATTCTTGACAACTCTTCCCGTTTATACTGTATACACTATTTTTTCATAATATTTTCTATTTGTTTCAAATCTCTTTTAGATTATTTTCATAAAGATCTTATTATTGAATACTATCAGTCTCCATTTTTGTCTTCTCTCTTCCATATGAATTTAAGTATTCTACTACGCAATTCTTTATACAGAAAACCTTAATTTAGCCATTCAGTCAAAATTTTTATTTTTTTTTTGCTAATCCCTTAAATTTTTATACATTTCATATCCTATTCCATCTGGTCCTGCAGATAATCTATATTTACTTGTCCTAATACTTTTTCTAGTTCATTTAAAACAATCTATTTTTCTACCTCTTTATTCTCTTTCTGTTAACTTTTTTTTACTTTGTGTTTTTTCACTACCTTCTTTTTTTAAAACATTTCTGGTACATACTGTACTACTCTATTCATAATCTTTTCCTGAGTTCTTTCTGTTTATCCCTTTACCATTTTTTATGTCTCTCATTACACTACCATCTTTCTTTACAAATCTGCTTAAGTAACTCAGTACTACTACTCTTTTTCCTTGTAAAAAAATCTTTGCTTATATAACAATTCTTGTACTTTTTTTCTTGATTTCTTTCATATAAATCTTTTTGTCAAAGTACTTTCTATCATTATGTTCTAAATCTCCCAATGCATCTGTTGTATGTTCTTTTATATTTTTTTTTTCTTTCTCTATTTTTCTCACATCGTATTCCCACTGTAAAAAAAAAATATATATATATATATATATATATATATATATATATATATATATATATATATTATTTCCTTAAGTATTGTCTACCATTCAGACCAATTTTTATAAAATATTCTCATATTATGATCTTTCCATAACTGTATTACTAATATTTTTCCTTCTTCCTCCCATGCTTTCTCATTTATCCTTTTTAGTACTTTGCCAATTTTATGTATTCCTTGTTTTCCTTCATCTCTAACATTATTGCAAGTTGATCAAAAAATCCTGTTTCAACTACCTCCCATTCTCCTATACCTAAACCTTCTGATATTATAAAATAATTTTTCAGTTCTATACATACTCCTTTTGTAATTTTTGTACCAAGTTTTAACTTGCACCTTAGAACTTCTAATATTTTTCTTATCTCATTTCCTTTCTTTTTATGCATGCCTCTTAAATCACAATTAGACTCCTGTTATTATAATCATATTTTAGTACATAGTGTAAAATCTAATGAAATAAGCTTTTCCTTTCTTTACAATTAACATAAGCATGCAATGTTATAATTGTGTATACTTGTTCTTTCCATTTTAAATCTGCAATGGTTAATCTCTCCATTTTTGCTAAAGTTGCATCTAATATCTTTAATGTATTTCTACAGAATATGGCTATTTCACAACCTCTCATTTCCCATATTTTCTTTCCTCCCCATACTTTCTCTGTAATCTTTCTTCATTTCTTAAAAATCTTGTGTCTTCTAATATAATCTATAGCACATGTATTACACCATTCCAAATCCCTAATCTTATATGTTTTTTAATACTATTCACATTTGCAGAGAACACTCATTTTCCTTAAATTTGTGGTTTCATAAGTTCATAGTATTTACTAGGGTAGCTTTCTTAATAGGCCATTCTAAGGCTAGACAGTTTCCCTCCCAAAGGCAAGAGTCAAACACTGTACCTTGTGTCTATATACCAACTCATAATCATTAGCTGTATATATTCTTTTTCATCCATTTCCTTTCTTTTTTCTGTTGCACTTATCCCTTTAAATTTTCTTTACCTGTCTTTTACCAAAACATTTTTTTTCCATAGGTTCATAGGTAGATACTAGGCTATGTGCCCTAGGGCATTTATAAGCCTAGCCAGAGTGTTTTTGGCTTTCGCCACCCTTTTAGATTAGTTAACTGTGCCTCTGTATAGTAGGTCACAGAGGATAGCCCTTTAAGGTTAGTTTACTGTGCCTCTGTCTAGAAGGGACACAGAAGAGATCCCAGGGGTAAACTTATGATCTCCCATCCACTTGTCAAGATTTCTCTTGAAGAGGGTCATTGAGGGGCTCTGCCTAACTTGAATTGGGATTCTGTTCCAGAGTGAGGGGAGCCTCTGGGATATGAATCTGTCCCTCCAGCATGTCCTGTTTATTGCTGTGCTGAGGTTTAAGTCCCTGGAGTGTGTAGCTCTAAGGGATTTGGATTTCCTGAGGTGGAGCATGCCCATTAATTCTGTGTTAGACATGGCTTTGTACGTCAGGCATATATTGCCTCTGAGGAGGCGGTAAGCAACTGAGTAGAGCTGGAGTTTCTTTAGTCGAACTGCATAGGGCATCTGTTTGAGGCCCGTGATCCTCTTGGTGAGGTACTTTTGGGGTCTCTCCAGTTGCTGCAGGTGTCGGGTAAGGTACATCCCAAATGGGGCATTGTATTCAATTATGGGCCTGATGAGTGATGAGTAAAGGGGCACAATGACCTCTCTAGATCTGGATGTGAATCTTTTCATGATAAAGTGGGCTATGTAGAAGGTCTTTCCAACCACTTTGGCAATGTGATTGTCAAAGGAGAGATTACTATCTACTTGGGTCCCCAAATCCCTAATTACTTCTTCCGTACTTAATGGATTACCTCCTATGTGGTAATTTGTGGGCACATTGTTTTTCCCAAAGGGGATGACTATGCACTTTTTTGCATTTAGTTTGATGCCGTGGCTCTGGCACCAGGTATTCGTCTCTGTGAGAGGCACTTTTGGAGGATGCTTGTTAGCCGGAGAGTCGATTATGGCTCCCAGTTTGCAGTCAGCTGCGAACTTAATCAGCCATAGTCCTCCCGTGTTAGCCTGTACCTCAGAGAAGTATATACTGAACAAGAGAGGTCCCAGGACTGAGCCTTGTGGGACGCCACTTGTAACTGGTTTAGAGTCGGACATGGCACCTGCAATTCTGACCATGTGGGTTCTATCCCTGAGCCAGTTTACAACCCATCTTGTGACATAGGGGTTGATATTTAAGCTGTAAGCTTATTTATGATGCCTGAGTGGGGTATTGTGTTGAAGGCTTTTGCGAGGTCCAGGTAGGCTGTGTGGTCTACCTTCCCCTCATCTATGGCCTTGGTAACTGTTTCAAAGAAGTCAACTAGGTTTAAGAGGCAAGATCTGCCCTTAACAAAGCTGAATTGGGTAGGGTCCAGTGTCTGGAGGTTCCCAATGTCTTTGTTTGAGTTCCATGATGATACGCTCCATAACTTTGCAGACCAGACTAGTCAGGCTTATATGGCGATAGTTCCCGGGGTCCGTTGTGGCACCACCTTTGTGGAGTGGGACCACTGTTGCTGTACACCATTCTTTGGGTGCATATCCTGTAGTAAGGCCGAGTTTGAACAGTGACTTTATATGAGGGTTTAGTTCTTCTTGGAGCTCGTGTAAGACGCAGCCCGGGACACCGTCCAGTCCCATTGATGCTGTGTTGTTTGCTTTGGAGAGGGCAGCCTTCACCTGTGCATCTGTGATGTCTGGGAGGCTACTTTTTGTTGGGACAGACATTTGTTCTTTTGGGTGGGAAGGGGGGGAGAAGTTTGCACTGACCTGTCTGCCAGGATGTTGGCAATGTCTGTGGGTTCAGTGTATTTGTTGCCATTTTGTACTAACTCTGAGCATATCTGGGAGTTGCCACCCAGATTCCTGACATAACTAAAGAAGGCCTTGTGATTATCCTGGGCGTCCTGGGCAATTTTTCTTTCGAAGCTGGCCTTTGATGATTTTATGAGGGATCGTAGATTCTTGCTAGTACTGATCAGAGATGCCTTCCCTTTTTGGGATTTTGCTCCATCATGTAGTAGCTTCCTCCTTCTGTTGTATAGCTTATTTATGGCCGGGGTCCACCAGACAGGTCTCCTGCTTTTGGAGGAGTAAGTCTTGGTTTTATTTGGGATAGCACGATCCATGTATTCCTGTAAGTGCTCATAGAATGCGTTTGAAAAGGATTCTGCGGTTCGGGCAGTATTTTCCACTGGCCCTGGGGCTTTGAAGGATTCCACCTCGGTTTTGAGAAGTGTGAAGTTTGCTTTTGAGAAATTTTTCACAGTGGTTTCCTTGGCCTGGGGGTGGGGATGGGATATGGATGTCTAGTGAGATTAGTTTATGGTCTGATCTTACCAATGAGGGGTTTACCTCTGGTGTGGAACATAGAGTCCCCATGTTGGTGATGACCAGGTCCAATATGTTGTCCCCTCTTGTGGGAGTGGTGACCAGTTGTTCCATAGCGTTTGAGTTTATAAATTCTAGGAACCATTGGGCATGGGTGTTTGGGCTTGAGTAGTTTTCCCAATCAATGTTTGGGCAGTTGAAGTCACCCAATATTATGGTGTTTGGAGAGACCTTCGTATTCTTCAATGTTCTCAGGAAAGCCGAGTGAGGTTCCTGTGATTGGGAGGGTGATCTGTAGCAGGCTACAAACTGAAAGGCAGTTTTGCCCCACTGTTAGTTGCACATGGATGGTCTCCGATGCTTTGTGCAGTGCCACTAACCTGGAAGTGTGGATATCTTTGAATATGGATACTCCCCCCTCCTTTTGTGTTTCGGTCTGAGTTTTTGGGCCGAAAAACATGGTATGAGTTATAACCTGGTAGTGCTGGGGTGCTCTCGGGACCCTTGAACCAGGTTTATGTTACTGCACAGATATCGATATTCTCCATACTGAGGAGAGCCTCGAATGCGTGCATCTTGAGATTTAGACTTCTGGCGTTGAGTAGCATTACCCTTAGTTTTTTTCTCCTTGTGTTTTCTATGGAGGTGGGTTTGTCTTTTGAGCCTTGCCTAAAAAAGGCACTATGGGGGTGGCAAGTGCCTTAGCCAGTTTTCCTTTACTACTTCCCAGTTTGTCTACTTCATCACTTTTTTCATAACTTTATTCTTTGTCCTCATTTTTTTCTCATCTGTTTTTTTTCTATTTCTACTACTAACTTTCTCTTTGTTCATTTTCTTCTCTTATGCTTTCTTTTTCCTTACTCTTATTTTCATTTTTTTGCACTCCACCATAAGTGTTCAGTTTTGTTACATGTATAACATTTCAATGCACATGTTTGTATTGTGTCCCATTTCCCCACAAGTATAACATTTTCTGTTGTCAAAATTACTTATCAAATGCCCTTTTCCACAATTCCCCAGTATTTTATTTCACCCCTATTCCTCTCCACATTTAATCAGGCTTAGCATGTGTATAATTTTTTTCTCTTACTATTTTTAACATAGTATTATAATCCCAGCCACCAGCCCATAAACCATTTCTGTCATAAACCTTTGCAATGTCCAGTGCTTCCTTACATAAAGTTGTCAAATGTCATTTCAAAGTCTCTCTCTACCTCTGTTCGAAATTGTACGTGATTTATTTATTTTTGGTTTCCCTGTTAAATGCTTTTATCACATCAAGATTAATGGGTTTCAGTCTTTCTTTTTTTTATACTCTAAAAGAAAAACTTCCATTGAAAAAACAGACTCAAGTATAATGTCACAAAATGTCTCTGTTAATAAGAATGAATGCTCTTACCTGGTGTTCTTTTATATACCCAAATTAAATATTAAAATGGCCTACACTTCATACCTTTCCATTATTTGTCTTCTTTACCACATAGTTCCGTTTTTCATTTTCTTTTGCCTTCTTTTCTGCTACTCCACTTTTGCCTTTTTTATTTTCTCTGCATATGTTTTCTTTTCCATCTCACCACTGTTCTTCAGGATTGTCTCTGCATCCTCCTTTTGTATTTTCTCCATAATGTCCCTCCAGGAAACTTCTCCTTTATTTCTGGCTCATGTTGTACCACCATTTCTTTAAGTAAATCATCCCTCAACCCTCCTGACTGGAGGGTTGTAATTATATATCCATCATTTGCTGACTCATCTCCATTAGAGTTTTCTTTTAAACATTTCCTCAGAACCCTGCACACATTCTCCAGTCTTGCGGTTTCCTTTCTCCTCCATTTCTTTTCCCACTCCATCATCACTTTCTCTCTCCAGGCCGGCTCTGCTTTTAGAACTGAAACAAGAAGTGCTCCTCCATAATGGGTCCCACTTGCAATAGCGATGAGTATGGGAAGTTCCCTGATGCCCTGGCCAAATTTCCCCTAGTAAGGTAAATACCATCTGTGGTCTCCCCTGAAAAGAGGCCACTTGTCTAGTGAGACTAAGAGTCAACAAAAGATAGATGGATAAAAGACCTAATGGAATGCAGAGCCTTGTAATATGGAAAATGGCTGAAAATCCAGCTGTACATAATACTAAGTCTGAGGTTGCCCTTTCTTGGAACATTCCCTTTTCAACAAGGTATGGTGATCTCCGAGTTGGACTATACAAGTTCAAGGAGAGTGGGACGTAAGCTCCCCCTCCCCACACACACACATCGTGGGTGCAGCGGGGCATGCTCACCTGCAGAAAACAAGTTTTAAAGGAGAAGAGTGATGTTTAATATATGGTCTTTAGCATTTGTGGTCTTTTTTTTTTTCTTTTTTTTTGGCATGTCTGACTTGACATTGCAAGTCCTGACATTTCAATAGAGAGCCCTTATGGAATATATCTTGATGTGACAGTAAATAACATAAATAAATGCAATTAAAGTATAAGAGCAAACTCTCCTACTAGATGATTTTTTGTGGACTCCACAAAAGTGCCTCTGTAGGGTACCTTTGTAGTAGTGAGATGATGAGTTCCCCAGAGCAGGAGTATACCCATTCTGTGGTCAGCCCTCTTA
Organism: Protopterus annectens; assembly: GCF_019279795.1. NCBI lineage: Eukaryota > Metazoa > Chordata > Ceratodontiformes > Protopteridae > Protopterus > Protopterus annectens. The sequence continues at coordinate 122,085,395 of NC_056727.1, forward strand.
GTCATGGATCTGTTCCTTAACCCAGGTTTCTAGTGTACCGTTGAACACCGTGCCCCTGTGCCACTAAGTTAACCACACTGGAATCACTTTAAAAAAAGGATGAAAAGGTGTTACCTGAACTCTTTTTATCATTAGACCAGGTTATACCTGCAGTAGGTTGTAAACAAGTAGGCTAAGTGAAGAGGAAGGATGCCCTGGTTGTCACCCAAGTTCACTTCTCATCTTGGGGACTTGTGAAAACTGGCATGGTTAGAGAAGGGGGAAGTGACGAGACTTTTTCTGCTTTGCTTTTCTGGGGAGGAAGAGGAGGGACAGGGTAAGGCATTGATGAATGCAGGCCATTATTTGTAGCCCTAGTGGCAGTTAGCATTTGGAATGGCAGCCAGTGCTAGGGTTGTATGTGGGACTCTGGGGGGGGGGCATAAACATCTTAGAGAGGGGTGGGGACACAACTAACCATGTGTATTTGCAGGTAGTGGCCTAAAAATGAAGACAGCACCTAGGGTGATGAGGTCGTTGTTACTATAAATCTAAGCTGTGCCATCTGAGAGCAGGAGTGGTGGCTGTCAAGCCCACTTACTCTGTGGGAACTTGGCTTTCTCCAGCTGTGAGTGAGAGGCTGGTGACTCAGGTATGTAGGAGTTATTCTGGACATCACTCATAAAGAAAGTTGCGGTATTGAGCAGGCTGTCCCTCAGAAGCAAGACCAGCTTTGTGATGTGTATAACCATGGGGCGCACAGAGGTGGCTAGATTAGAATGATGCTTGTTATTTCTGGCAAATCTTTGAGGCTACAACTTTAAAAATTAGTCACCAGCACAGCTTTCAGAATTACAGGTATGTTTGTAGAGGTTAAAAGATATATCCTCTTTAACATTGCAATTGAATTTTTCATCCCTCTCTTTCTCTATTCTGCAACCAAGTCTTTATTGTGTGGTTGTGAAAGGGTTAATCCCCCCCCCTTGTAACATTACTCCTTGTAATGTGGCTGGATTCTGAAGTAGGGCTGGCTAAAGTCGAAAGCTCTAACTGCATCTGTATGTCATCTGTCTAGACCATTTTTTAATGTTTGTATGAATTTAGTGTAGTTAAATACATTTTACACTGTCGTTGCTGTGCTTCAGGTTTTTGTAGGTGCTCTGTACTTTGCATATTGCTGGCACTCTGTCTAACTGTGTAATGCCTGTCAGACAAGAAAATTTGAAGTTAAATTGTATTTTCCTCATAGGTTTTGTTATGGACATTGTACCTGCACTCTGCATATGTCTGTCACAATTAACTGCCTTGTTTTATCTCAGTTCCTATCATTGTTGCCATAAACAAGTGTGACAAACCTGATGCTGACCCAGAGCGAGTGAAGAAAGAACTGTTGGGCCATGATGTAGTTTGCGAAGACTATGGTGGCGATGTTCAGTCGGTGAATATATCTGCACTTAAGGTAATACATAAGGCTAAGAGTTACATAGATCAGTTAATATGTTTTGAAATTAGCAGAGGTGGTACATTGGGTTGGTCTGATTGTTCAGATACCAAGATAGCAAATGAGTTTTTTAACTGAACATTTTCACATTACTGTTTTATTGGAAGTGTTAATGGTTAATTGCATAAATTAGTGTTATCAGAAATTAGTCCTTACCATGTTAATTTTATAGTAGTTAATGCAAGTTAAGTCTAACTGCTTTCATAAATCTATGTCTAACACAAGTAGAATGCCCTTAGTGACAGCAGGAAATTGTTCACCTTCCAAACGGCCATTGCAATTAGAGACCCTCTTTTCTACCAAGAGTCGCTTTAAATTCATTGTTTTCCAGCCCCATTCTGTACTTCCTCTTATCTAATGAGTGCTTACCTTTTCCAAGGTGAAGTTGTGGTTCTCTGTGTTGTGTACTAGGCTTTGCATACATGGATCAGTGAAATACCATCTCTGCAGTAGATAACAATTTGGTCTTACAGTGAACTTTTGATTTTTGAGCTGTGGCTGGTTTCTTATCGGTTCGAAGTTTTATTTTCTTTCCTTCCCAGGGAAACTGAGTGAAGTGGAGACTAGAAATGTCATCACTATCCTCATAGTAGTTCTTTACAGAATTTAACCTTGTGATAAATTCACAAGAAGTACACAGTGCTCAGGCCTAAAGGCCAACTAGGAACACTGATTCCTTTAAATAAGGCACATAAATCTTATTCTTCGCTCATTTATCTAGTAGTCTCTTGAATATAGTTTGACCTACTTGCTAAATAATAGTATTCCACAAGATAGACATCTTATTTATTATGTAGGAGTATTTCAGTTTTGATTTACAAAACTTAATTTCAAAATGTACTCCTTTGTGCCTTAAAGATCTGTCACAGTTATAATCTTCAGTATATAACATAATTTGCATTACAGGATCATGATATATGTTGTAAGCTAATGTTAGCTTCTCTGTTAAATATCTATGTCCTATTGAATTACAGCCCTAATTGCTTACATCTCTACTCATAAGTCGAATCTTTAACCAGTACAATCTTTTTAGTAAATTGTCGGTGTATTCTCAAGCTTATTTAACTGTCCTTGTGTATATATACAAAAAAGACTGTTGTATTCTAATATAAATCTTAAATAAGCCTTGTAAACTCTTGTCAAATCTGCATCTCTAGTAGATAATCTCAAAATATAACCCATCTTTTTCAAAGCCTTACTACAGACATTAGTAACTTGACTTTCAAATGATAGCTTTGAAGAGATCATTATACCCAAGTCATTATAGTTATCTACAACTGTTAATTCATGCCCTGACGAATTAAAATGTTTCCATTGCAGTTTATTACTGAAATATTTTATCATGACTAAACTTCAGACTCCTCTATTTTGCCCATACAATTAACTTACTCAAATAAGTATTGAAATTATATTTGTCGTCTTCATCCCGCATCACAAAAACAGTTTTGTAATCATCACTTTCCACTACTTCGGCACATATCCCAAAATTAAAAATAAATTGCATAGTATATGCAAGGTTGGAGATGGTACTTTTCACTCAAACAGTAACAACCCTAGTCTCATATCTGGACCCAGTGCAGATGCTTTTTTTTTTTATCTTATTTAAAGCATCTAGTATCCATTTCTCAGTAATGCAAGGACACAATCCTTTAGGTTAAAACAAGTTACTACAATGTATTTCCTTATTAACATTTTTAATACAAAATCGTTAAATTCATTTGCTATAATGCACAGATAACAAACATTACACTCAAGTAGAACTGTGTCTTTTGTTACATTTTTACATTGGGATCATAGGCATTTACTAGGCTAATGGCCCTAGGGCCATTACAAGCCTAGCCAAGTTCTACCCTTATTTTCATGGTGAGCACCTATTGCCCCTGTCCAAGAGGGACACAGGTGGAACCCCTGAGGTGAATTTATGGTTACCCATGCAGTCGTCCAGACTGCATTTGAAGAGGGCCAATGAAGTGCTCTTTTTGACATGAAGTGGGAGTCTGTTCCAAAGGTGTGGTAACCTCTGGGAGGCAAATCTGTCCCTCCAGCAGGTTCTGTTAATGTCACATACCAGGTTAGGGTCTTTAGAGCGAGTAACCCGTGTACCGTTTGACTTGTGGATATGCATCATTTCCAGTAAAGCAGGGTCAGAGATTGCCTTATATGCAATACAGAGATTGCCTCTAAGTAGTCTGTATGAAATAGAATAAAGTGACAGTGATTTCAGGTGATCCACATAAGACAAATGCAGAAGGCCTTGAATTTGCCTTGTGAGGAGCCTTTGTGGTCTGTTCAATTGCTGCAGGTGCTTGGAAAGGTACATACCAAAAGGCACGTTGTACTCAAACTGGTCTGATGAGGGAAGAGTACAGGGAGGTTATAACTTCTTTTTTTCTGGAGACAATGCCCTTACTTATGAGATGAGCAATATGGAATGCTCTTCTTACCACTGTGCAGACATGGTCATCAAAGGTAAGGTTGTAGTCAACCTGTGTGCCCAGGTCTCTCACCACTGAGTGCATACTTTGGGTGTTGCTGTTGATGTGTTAGCAGGAACATTGCACTTACTGTAAGGGATGATGATACATTTTTTGGATTGAGTTTAAGGCCATGACTTTGGCACCAATTATTTAAGACCCTCTTGTAGGATGTTGACATCATGGATATTCCATGACATGACCGCTGCCAGTTTGCAGTCATCAACAAGCTGTGTCAGCCACAGACCTTTAGTTTTTGCTTGCACGTCTGAGAAATAGATTCCAAACAGTAGAAGTCCCAGGACTGATCTTTGTGGAACACCACTGGTTACAGGTCTGTTGTTGAAGGTGGATTCCCCTGTTTTGACTATATGGGTTCTATCAGTGAGCCAGTTGGTGACCCATCTAACAATGTAAGGGTTGATACCTAGCTGGGTGAGTTTGTCAATGATGCCTGGGTGGGGGATGGTGTCAAAAGCGTTGGCTAAGTCTAGGTAGGCTGTATGCACAGATTTCCCATCATCTAGGGCCTTGGTGACTGTCTCGAAGTCCACCAGGTTTAACAGGAAAGATATCCCTTTGACATATCCAAACTGAGTAGAGTCAAGTGTTTGGAGATTACCTATATCTTTGTTGATGAGGTCCATGATGATTCGCTCCATGGCCTTGCAGATAAGACTAGTCAAACCAATAGGTCTGTAGTTCCTGGGGTCACTGGAAGCACCACCTTTGTGCAAGGGGGTAATAGTGGCCATTTTCCATTCAGCTGGGATGAAGCTGGTGCTTAGTCTATAACTGAAGAGTACCCAGTGGTGTTGCTAATTCTTGTTGGAGCTCATGTGGGACACAGCCTAGGATGTTATCAGGTCCCATAGATGCTGTGTTTTTGGCCTTAGGGCATTTATGACCTGCTCTTTAGAGATGCAAGGTAGGGAACAGGTGGTAGGGATGTCTTGGGGTACATGTAGTGGGGACAGGGGAGTGAAGTTTTCACAGAACCTGTCAGCTAACAGATTAGCTATGTCCATAGGCTCAGTATATGTGGTGTAATTAACTATGAGTTCAGCACATATCTGGGCCTTTCCTTTTAAATTACAGATGTAACTAAAGAATACCTTATGGTTGTCCTTAGTTGAGGAAGTTAATTTGGATTTGTAGCTTGTTTTGGCAGACGTCACAAGAAATCTTATCTGCTCGTTTAAGCTAAGGAGGGAGTGTTCCCAGTTTAGGGCTCACTGCCTCTTACTCTTGGACACCAATTTCTTCCTTTTTCTGTAAAGCCTATTAATGGCATTTGTCTGCCAGGCAGGTTTGCTCTTCCTTGAGGAGCTTGTTTTGGTCCCATCAGGTACGGCTGAGTGAATGCAGTTATACGGGTTTTTGTATAAAGCATTGGTGTAGAACTCTGTATAGTTGCCAGTTCCATCTGGGGGGGGGGACAGTACAGTGAAGCTATTTATACCATCATGTAAGAAGTTATAATCTGCTTTGGAGAAGTTTTTTTAATTTAGTTGCTGCTTTGGGGGGGGGGGGGTGAAGTGTGATAGTTCAAATGAGACTGATTTGTGGTCAGATCTCACCAGGGAAGACCTCACAATGGAAGTGCTGCAGATCCAGGATGTTGTGTCAATCAGCTGGTCGAGGGCATTGAAGGTTAACGACGTCGAGGAAACTTTTTGTGAGTTTTGAGCATGAGTAATTTATCCAGTCAAGTGGATGGGTAGTTAGTCACCCAAAACCATGGTGTTCAGATTGTTCAGATATATCCTGATAGATTCAAGTAGATCCAAATAGGCAGAGTGGGTGTCCTGATTCATGGAGGGGGTCCTGTAGTTGGCAGCGACTTGAGTAAGTGTCCTACCAACAGTTAATTGCACCTGAAGTGTATAGGTTTATAGGTTAGTACTAGGCTATCAGCCCTTGGGCCTATACAAGCGTAGCCATAACAATTCCCAGGCCATTTCTTCCTACAATATTTACTTCCCTGGACCCCTGTCTAGCAGGGTGACTGACGTGATACCTGGGGTGAATTTCCTATCTCCCATGCAGTCGTCAAAGTTCCTTTTGAAGAGGGCCAAAGAGGCGCTCTGCGTGACATGTATGGGCAGTGTATTCCAGAGTCTGGGTAGTCTCTTGGTCAGGAACCTATCCCTCCAGCATGTTTTGTTCATTGTAATGACAAGGTTTAGATCCCTGGAGCGTGTGGCTGTGAGGGATTGGGATTTCTTTAAGTGTAGCATGTCCAACAGGTCTGGGTTTGACATGGCCTTGTATGTTAAGCAGAGATCGCCTCTGAGTAGACGATATGTGACAAATTATAGCTGGAGTTTTTTTAGATGGTCAGCATAGGGCATTTGCTTTAGGCCTGTGATTCTTTGTGAGGTATTTCTGCGGCCTTTTCAGTTGTCTTGAGAGGTACATACCAAATGGGATGTAGTATTCTATAATGGGTCTAATGAGGGATGAGTACAGTGGGACAATGACCTCCTTTTTTCTGGATAAAAAGCCCTTAGTGATGAGGTGTGCCACATAGAAGGATTTCCTGACTGTTGTGGTGATGTGATTATCGAAGCTGGGACCACTGTCCACCTGTGTCCCTAAGTCTCTTATCACACTTTCGGTGTTTAGTGTACTGCCACCTATGTGGTAATTCACGGGTACATGTTTTTTCCCAAAGGGGATAACTATGCATTTCTTGGCATTGAGCTTGAGCCCATGGCTCTGGTACCAAGCATCTGTTTCTGTAAGGCCCTTTTGTAGAATATCCACATCATATCCACAGCGTAGAGTACTTGATAATAGTTTTCACTCTTACAAACACTGGCTAATGTACAATGTATGTACTATACCTGTGTACTATGTATGTATTCTACCTATGTTCCTAATTTCAGCTGTACACAACAAATATATTAATTACCTTTATTTTTAAATTAATATTTTCTTGTTTGTTCTCTCCACTGTAACTGTTGAAGTGCTGCATACCACTGTAAAAACATGTCTGTTGTAATTTGTGCGTATACTGGTCGTGTCTAAATATCTAAATGTATCTGTAATTTTTCTATGTGGAGCTTTTCTCCCTGGGCCTCTGCTGAAAAAGTTTGGGGATTCAATACTGGCTCCCAGTCTGCAGTCATCTGCAAACTTTGTTAGCCAGAGTCCCTTCGTTTTGGCCTGGACGTCAGAGAAGTAGATGGCAAACGAGCAGTCCTTGGACTGAACCCTGAGGTACTCCACTTGTCTGGAGCTGGATTTGGAGTCGGCTGCATTTACAGTGTGGGTTCTATCAGTAAGCCCATTGGCAAGCCATCGAGTGACGTAGGGATTAATGCCCAGCTTAGTAAGTTTATCTATGATTCCAGAGTGTGGGGGATGGTGTCGAAGGCCTTGGCGAGGTCCAGATAGGATGTGTGGACTGCCTTACCCTCGTCGACAGCTCTGGAGAATCAGTCAGGTTCAGGAGAAAAGATCGGCCCTTCATGAATGCAAACTGGGTGGGGTCCAGTGTTTGAAGGTTGCCAATGTCTTTGTTTATAAGTTCCATGATAATACGTTCCATGGCCTTGCAGATCAGGTTCGTCAGACTGATGGGGTGGTAGTTCCCAGGATCCAAGGTGCATTTTTCCTTGTGGAGTAGGCAAGGTGGATCCCCCCTTGTGGAGTGGGATAACTGTAGCTGTCTGCCACTCAGTGGGCACGAAGGTGAGGCTATGATTAAACATGACACTTAGATGAGGTGCCATTTCATTTTGTAGTTCATGTAGTACACAGCCTGGGATGTCATCTGGTCCCATGGGTGCTGTATTCTTAGCTTTGGAGAGTGCGTTTTTTACATGTGTGGCCATTATTACCAGAATTTGGCAGTCTTTTCGGTATTGAGATGGGCCCTTTAGGGGGTGAGAGGGGGGTTGAAGTTGGCACTGAATTGATCTGCCAGGATATTGACAATATCCTTGGGATCAGTATATTTAATGCCATTCTGTTGTAGCTCAGAGCAAGATCTGAGCATTGCCATTTAGATTCTTGACATAGCTATAGAATGCCTTGTGGTTGTCTTTGGAATCTTTGGCAATTTTATTTTCGTAACGAGCTTTGGAGGATTTTATGAGGGATTTCAGCTTCTTACTGAGGCTGGTAAGGGAGTTTTTTGCATCCTGGGATTTTCCTGTTTTCTGCAACAGTTTCTTCCTTTTGTTGTAAAGTTTGTTTAGAGCAGAGGACTACCTGACTGGCTTCCTTTTTTTTTTTTGGAGGAGAGCATCTTTGTTCTGTTTGGGATGGCACGAGTCATGCACGAGTGGATGTGCTCGTACAGTGCCTTAGTGTAGGATTCAGCAGTCGAACTTTCAGTTCCCGTCTTCATGGGTGTCATGAAGTTTGTCACTTCTGACTTAAGTAGCATGAAGTTGGCTTTGGAGACTTTTTTTTTATGGAGGTTTACGTACTGGGGGGGGGGGTGAGGGAGGGATGTGGATGTCAAGGGTGATTAGCTTATGGTCAGACCTAACCAACGAGGGGGTGACCATAGGTGTGGAGCATCGATTTCCCATGTTGGTAATGACTAGGTCTAGGATATTGGAGCCCTTGGTGGGACTATGGATTAGTTGATCCAGGGCATTGGAATTTATGAATTCCAAGAACCGTTGGGAAAAGATATTGGTACACTAGTAGTTTTCCCAGTTAATGGCAGGGTAGTTGAAATCACCTAGTATTAGGGTGTTTGGGTGTATCTTAATATTTTCCAGTATGTTTAGAAAGGTGTAATGAGAATCTTGGGGCATGGTGGGGGATCTGTAGCAAGCTACAATTTGGATTGCAGTCTTACCTAATGTTAGTTGCACCTGGAGAATTTCAGACGTATTGTGTTGGGCAACTAGCCTGGTGGTGTTGAATATACTTGGTGAATATGGACACTCCTCCACCTTTAGTGTTTCGGTCCTGGTTTGGTGGCCAGAAAGTGTGGTAAGTGTTGTAGCCTGGTATTGCAGGGGTGCTCTCTGGAGTCTTGAACCAGGTCTCAGTTACTTCACAGATATCAATGTTCTCTATTTTTAGGAGTGCCTCAAGAGAGTGCATTTTGAGGTTTAGACTTCTAGTATTGAGTAGCATTACCTTCAGATTTTGCATGCTTGTACCTGTTACGGTGGTGGTTTTGTCCTTTGAACTTTGCCTAAAAAGGCACTATAAGGGTGGCAAGAGTCTTAGCCAATAACCTGAATCCCAGGGGCGACAGGTGCAGACCATCTCTGGCAAAGCATCATGGTCTGTCGATCATGTCCCAGGCAGACAGATACTGGATCCCCTTTTAATGACATCAGAAGCTTAGCCAATTGTTGAAGTCAATCATTTCATCCTTATACTGTGGTATCATTCTAGGCGAAGGCAGGATGCTACTCAGGGTTAGGGTCATACCTGCCTGGGCCACGTCATCCGAGAGCTCTTCCATGTCTCTCTTCATGTAGTTCAGGGAGGTACATCTCAAGTCTTCACTCCAACATGGACAATGACAAAGTCATATTTGTACTTGTGGAGTGACTTGAGTGCATGTGATATTCTTCATGTTTCACTGTTGCAGTCATCACATTTGGGTTATCTGCCTGCAGGTAGCCCTCAGTCTGCTCAAATACCAGAGTCTTGGGATTTCTGCATCGGCTGCTGTTACCTCTTCCATGATGTCAGGTTATCAGTGGTATAAAACATGCAGCCGATGCCATTACATCAGTCTTTCTTGCTGTGGAGGAGCCCAAAGCAGAAGCAGTTCACAAGTGCCGGTCGGCTGCTACCTGAAATTTTCATTTTTCGAGTTTCAAACCTGAAGTCTTCTAAAGCTAAGTACCCAATTGGGGATCCTTTTTTCTTGCTCTAACCGATGTCAGAAAAGGTTAACAATTGTCTTGCCTGTGAAAAGCAAATACCTCAGAGATTTTCATTCTTACTGCGTCACCTGTTTAGGCCCAGACCATGATGTCCCTTGCTGCTGGCTTTGTGCCTTGTTTAATGCCCGAACTATTTGTCATCGGGCTATTTTTGTCACTAAATTCTTTCGCACTCTTTCTCCGTATTCCGAAATGGTTTTGATATGCCATCCAACTACAGATCTTCCGAAAAAACGTAAGGATAAAGACAGAGACACAGACCGCATTGGTCCAGAACTGCCAACGACACTTCCGTTAAGCTAGTCACCAGTCCGCTGGTACTCTGTGAGTAGCCTTCGCAGCCCCTGATACCCACTTCTACAGATTCGCAGGCCTCTGCTGAGACCCATTCGGAGTCCGGTTTGCCGCGAGATGCTTCTTCAACTATGGAACCTGTGGATGTCTCTACCTTGGATGGGTCCGGAGCCGCTGTGCAGGCACCGGCTTCTGAGGGTGTATTCCGACCTACCAATGTTCTTATTAAGCTGACAACTTTGTTTTTGGCTAAAACTACCGAGTTTCTCAGGTGCAGAGTTCACACTATGCCTAGAAAACCGACGACCAAAGCGCATGCTCAAGTTCCCGTTCCACAAAAACAAATGCTTAGAATGGCTGAAGACCTTATTACTGTATTTGTTTATTTTTATTTATTTATTTTACATTTGTTGGCTGGGAGGATCCGACTGGATAAATGTCCATTTTCAGCGAAGGCCAGTGGAGAAAAGCTCCAGAGTTTGTAAATATAAAAAGCATACAAAGGCAAGTAAACAACATACAGAGTTATTTCACATGTAGAGACAAAGTACAATTCATAACATTTTAGAAGTACAGAGAGAGAGAAAAAAAATTTTTGACTGCACATTTTAGAGGTACTTGGGCAAAAACAAAATTGTAGCTGCAAATAGTAGCAGGACACGTTGGTTGTAAGACCAGTAATATCTACTTGAATTTCTGATTGTATGAATAATTTTCCCATAGAGTTTGCAAGAATATAGGATAACTGCTAGTAGTTGAGTAGCCTTCCCCCATTAAAAGACAAATAATTGAATTTCCTTCTGGTTCTACAGACCAGGAGTCCAATGACTCTGATTCTTCTGATTGCCAGGACATAACTTTATCTACCTATGAGGATTCAGATGCAGAGGATTCCATTCCCTCTGCCTCCCCTCCAGAGGAGTTTTCTTTTGGTGAAACCTTGCATACCTTGAGAGCATTTCCCCCTCCAGAGGAGTTTTCTTTTGGTGAAACCTTGCATACCTTGAAAGCATTTCTGCTTGGAATGCCAGGACTATCCTCGGTCCAAAAAGAGGCTCCAAATTTTTAGATTTGCCTCAGCACAGGCCTCTAGCTGTACCCCCTGTCCTGGATATTGTAGATGATGTCTTCATGGAATCCAGTCTTACTCCTGATACTTTACCACCAGCCCCTAGAAAATCTGACATGTACTACAGAGTACCTGACTCTCACAAATTTCTCTTTAAGAATCCTTCTGTGGATCCAGAGACCATTTCCCAGGGGCCTAAAGGCATTAAGGCTACTACAGCCAAAACCCTACCCCTTCAGACAGGGATTCTAGAGCTTTAGACAGATAGGGTAAGAAGGTATATACCTGTGCAACTCTTGTCATCAGGGCTTTGAATTGTCAGTTTCACATGTTGAAGCACCAGCAACATATCATGGAACTAATTAAACAAAAAATGGTGTTACTTCCAGATTGTGCAGAAAATAAAGATTTACAAGAGTTAATGCATTCTGCAAACCAAGTTAGTTAACATACTTTGCAGTGTGGGTTTGATGCCTTAGAAGCATCTTGCAGGGCTGCTGTCACTGGGTCTATACTGAGAAGACATGCTTGGCTGAAGGAACAAATCTTGCCAGAACATGTCAAAGCAAAATTACCAGATGCTCCATTAAATCAGGATAGTTTGTTTGGCACAAAAGCAGAAGTTCTTAAAAAGATGGTGGAAAAAGCTAAATCTATGCAAACTGTCAAAGATTTCTTACAGGTGCAGCCACCTAGATTCAGTAGGCATTGGCCTTCTAAAATATGGTCCTTTCCAGTCCCTCCCAGGCCTGCTCAGTCCAAACCCAGGGAAAACAGACCACCAAGACTACAGTCTCAGGGTATGCAGAGATCTAAACAATGGAGTGCTTCCACCTCAAAAACAGGGAGTGGTAAGCCACCCCCTATGGAAAATGTTCACAATGACTTTTCAATCATCCTTTCTAGCCATGCCCAAGTACCTGCACCCCTAAGAGGAAAACTTGCCCTTCATGCAAATGTCCATTACTCAGGACGGATGGGTTCTAAACATTGTATCCCAGGGATACAGATTCTACTTCCATTCACTGCCAACCCCAAGCGGGTTGCCAGACCTTCCTCTAGACCAGTGGGCAGAGGCTCAAAAGCAAGTACTCTCCCTTCCCAGTATCAGGGCTATTCAACCTGTCCAGCAGAACAAAGGGTACAGGGATTCTACTCCAGACTGTTCCTGGTGCCCAGGAAAGAGAGCTCTTGGCACCCTATCCTGGATCTGTCAATTCTCAACACCTTTCTGGTCGTCTCAAATTTCAAAATGCTTACACTGCAACAACTTCTTACTATGCTAGCCAAGAATGCCTGGTTAGTCACCCTAGACTTAAAAGAAGCTTATCTGCACATCCCCATAAGGGAGTCTTGCAGGAAATATCTACGTTTAAGGGCATGCTCTATGCACTGTCAGTTCTCTGCACTTCCCTTTGGCTTAACTAAAGCGCCCAAAGTATTCACAAAGTGCCTGGCTCCAGCCATTGCATACTGCAGGCAAAGAAATATTCAAATTTACCCATATTTGGATGATTGCCTGATTCAGGCTGACAGTCAGGAATTGCTACTTCAGCACCTCGCATTTGTAAAAAGACTCCTAACTTCACTGGGGTACACCATCAACGAAAAGAAATCGCAACTGGTGCCCAGTCAAAAAATAGTATTCCTGGGTGCAAGCTCGAACACAACTTCCCAGATGGCATTCCTCACTCCAGAAAAAGCAGGTCTATTTGACAAACTACTTCAAAGTAATGGCCACCAAAACCCAGCTGTCTGCAAGGAAAATATTGCAAGCCCTAGGGTTCATGGCCTCATGCATTCTGCTAATTCCATATGCAAGACTGCATATGAGGAAACTTCAGTGGTACTTAGTCTCTGGTGTCAACATTCTCAGAACCTGAAAACAGTGATTCCTATCAAATCTTGTCTAAGGGCAGAGTTCCTTTGGTGGGCAGAGGCATGCCACCACAACAAGGGACTTCCTTTCACTCAACCCCTTGCCGCCCAAATCCTGACAACAGATGCATCAGACTATGCATGGGGGCTCACATGGCAGGCAAATGCATTCAAGGCAAATGGAGCCCAGGAGAAATTCCCCTGCATATCAATCAAAAAGAGATGTTAGCTGTACAGAATGCTCTGACAGCTTCAAATACCTTATCCTGCCAGGACAGCTCCTGATAGAGACAGATAACACCAGTTATGTGGTACATAAATAAGCAGGGGGGAACTCATTCCTACCCACTCTGCAGGTTAGCCATGGCCCTGTGGAACACAGCCTTGAGCAACCAAGTCCACCTACAAGCTCAATTCCTGCCAGGCAAACAAAATTCACTGGCAGATGACTTAAGCAGAAATCTGTTGGACCCATACGAGTGGAAACTGGAACCCATTTAATTCAAACTTCTAATCCAGAGGTGGGGGACACCGGGGGTGGACCTCTTTCTCTCCCCTCAAAACCACCAATTGAGGAAATTTTGCTCCAGGAACCCTCACAGCAGAGCCTGGAAGGTGGATGTCCAAGCCTTTACATGGAAAACCTCTCAATTTATGCCTTACCTCCTCTGCCCCACCTCTCAAAAATACTACTCAAGATCAAACAGGACAGGCCAAGGACAAACCTTATTGCCCCAGACTGGCCACGCCACCACTGGTACCCACTCTTACGCAGTCTGACAGCAGTGCCACCCTGGCACCTACATCAGACGCCTTCCCTGCTGTCTCAGCAGGAGGGACAGATTTTGCATCCACAGCTGCAAACCCTAAACCTTGCAGCCTAGCTTATCCCCTGAATACACCACCAGCAACCCTCAGCAAACAGGTGCTGGACGTCATCCTTGAGGCCAGAAGGCCTAGTACTAGGAAATTCTATGCTGAAAAGTGGGAGATATTGTTCTTGGAGTCAGTCTGAAGGAAAGGACACAGCCATGCCCACCTTACTTCAAATCCTTGATTACCTAGCAGAGCTGCTCCACAGAGGCCTATCCTTCTCATCCATTAAGATTCATGCCTCTGCCATGTACTGAGCCACCTCTCTTTCCTCACCCTCTCATCAAACAGTTCCTGAGAGGAGCTAACAATTTAAGGCCTTCCAGGAGAGCTCCCACCCCAGCCTGGGACCTTAACTTTGTACTGGAGAAGCTCACGCTTCCCCTTTTGAACCTGCTGCTTCAGCAGAGGTAAAATTCCTCTCTTGGAAAACAGCCTTACTTATCTCTTCAGCAAGAAGAGTGTCTGAGTTACAGGCACTAATGGCTGTGAAACCCTTCATTATTTTCTATGCTGACAGGGTTTCCCTCAGGACTAACCCATCCTTTATGCCCAAGGTGATATCCAGTTTGGCTTTAAACCAGTTCATCCATTTGCCAACCTTTTTCCGTAATCCTCAGAATAAAGGGGAAAGGATCCTGCGCTCCTTGGACGTGCACAAACAGCTCAGGTTCTACCTTGACAGGACTAAACCTTTCAGAAAATCGGACCAGCTGCTAGTCAGCTTTGCTACAGGGGCAGAGTACAAGGCCATTTCAAAGCAAACCATATCCGAATGGATAGCATACTGCATCCATTTCTGCTGCAAGCACCATGGAAAACCTACCCCACAGGGGATCAGAACTCATTCCACTGGGGCTACCTCAACCTCTACAACATTTCTCAGGGGAGTCCCTACCAGGGACATCCTGGAAGCTGCAACCTGGAGTTCTGTACACACCTTCACCAAGCATTACCACTTACTATTTTTTTCTAAATCCAGAGCTGGATTTGCTACAGCAGTCTTATAAGGCCTGCTAGCCAGTCCTAACACTTCTTGACTGCCTTCACCCTTCCACAGCTTTGGGAATCAACTCAAGTGTGATGACTGCAACAGTGAAACACGAAGAACATAGTACAGTTGTGTACACTTATCAGGAATGTAGATAATAGAGTGTATTCACTGTTGCAGTCCTGGTTTCCCTCCCTCCAGCCCCTGGTTTTCTCTATCCTTTCTACCTATCCTCTTTATGGCCATCTTTTATGGCAGGGGTATTTGCTTTTCACTGGAGGTGTTCCACACCATTAAATAGCTTCCTGTTTTGGGGGCTCCTGACATTTGGGGCAAGAAAAACTGATGTAATGGCGTCTGCTGCATATTTTATACCCCTGACGACCTGACGTCATGGAAGAGATGACATCATCCGATGCAGAAATCCCAAGACTCTGGTATTCGGGCCGACTGAGGGCTACCTGCAGGCAGAATAACCCAAGTGTGATGACTGCAACAGTGAATACACTCGAACATCTACATTTATGGTAAGTGCACACAACTGTACTTTATGTAGCAGATCCTTGCACCCGACGAGCAGCTGACTGTAATTTTCTTCTTGGTCAACCTGGTGAGTGGGACATCAGTGTGCCTGACTATAGAGTCATCTATGACTAAAGTGTTGGGTATGTTTAACCACTCTGGAGGTGTATTTATCTTTAATGAATATTGATACACATTGCCTCCTTTAGTTTTTATGCCTTCAGTTTGTAGTCTGAACATGTGGAAGGAGGTGTAACCTGTTATGGCTGGTGTGTTTCCACAGGCTTTAACCAAGTCTCTGTGACTGCACAAATGTCTGTATCTTCCAAGGTGAGCACTGCTTCCAGTGAGTGCAGTTTCATGTTAAGACTCTTAACGTTTAGCAGCATAACCTGGAGGCTGTTATTAGATGGAGTTTTTACTTCGGGCATTTTGTCCTCGAGACGCTGCTTAAAAAAAGCACTATGGGGTCGCAAGAGCCTTAGCCAGTAGCCAAAATCCCAGGGGTGACAGATGAACACCATGTCTGGCAAAGCAGAGAGGTCTGTCGACCATGTCATTCCATAAAGAATTTAGAAAAATAAACAGTATGGTAAATTATTTAATTGTCAATCTGTCAGTGACTTCTGCAGCTGTCTGTTCCTCTTGTGAGAGTTTTTATGTTGATAAGACGTCCAGGAAATTGTCTGACCACATTAAGGACCACTTGGGTGCTATTAGAGCTAATAATGTTAATAATGCCTTGGCCAAGCACAGTCTAGTCTGCAGAGATTTTACTAAGTTCAAGTTCTTTGTATTAGTAGAAGTTGATGCTTTTTCCAGTAATACAGATTTATTTCTTGAGCTCAGGGAATTAAAATAGCAATTACTACTAGGTGCTGAATGTACTCCAGGATTAAATGAAATTATTAATCTAAACTGTCCTTTAAAATGGTATAGTTAACTTTACATCTTTTTATATACTTGCCTTTTCATTATTATTGCTGCATTAATGTTTGCTTATGTATTGACTCTCTAGCTTTCTTTTACTGTACATAGTACTATTGCCATCTGACTCCTCATGTATTTATTTTATGCACATTAGCTGTTCATTCATTGGCACTTTTCAGATATTGCGGTCTAATTTATTACTGCAGTAGTTCAACATCTCCTACCATTGGTTACTGTTAACTCACATGTTCCATTGTACTATTTATTGTAGATTCCGTTCAACTGTAGTTTATTCTGAAGAAGTTCTGTTAACATTAAAGAACGAAAGCTCATTCACCTGTCTTGTGCCTTTCTTTTGTAAGCAAATTTATACTTACATTTGTGCAGCCAATTTTTGTTTCTTTTAAGTGACAAGTATTATTTTTTTTTTTTTAAAGATGTTTAAGAAAAATTTTGTAAAATTTATGTAAAAATTGTTATTATAATATGTTATATTAATTGTATTTTTTTGTTATTTTAATTTTTTTAAGTTTAATTTAAAAGCTGTGAAAACTTTTGAAACTTTTGCTGTCAAATTTTTTTATTAAAGCATGCATATAAACATTCTCTAAAAATGTTGTATATATATTTTTTATGTAGCAAAAATATAATATGGTTTCATATAATTATTTTGCTTTTCTTTTTATATGTTTTCTTTATTACTCTGTATATTTTTTACAATGCTGTTATATCATGTGCTATTCACTTTATATTATTAATTAAAATTTTTAATTAATAAAAAAAGAGCAACACTATAAGTACTATATATTAATTTTTTAACCAGTTATTAATATAAAACACAAATTCTGTATAATGACGATAAAAAAATTTAATTTAAATTTTTATTTTTAATTTAAGACATTATTATATTAAAATTGAATTGAGATATCTTTACTTTTACAGGAGCACACACAGAGAAACAAGCCTGTAACCAAAAGCACCAACACAACAACTTGCCACCCAAAAAACACACACACAACACAAGAGACACAGAAACCAACACAACAACACACACAAATACACACAGCACCTTCAGACTTTAGACTATACAAAATACACCTCTAACACAAGCACAACACCACCCCTTTCTGTTCAAACACCATATTTGACCTCACACACACAACTTTTCATATAATATGTTTTTATTTAACATATAAGACATATGCTATATATGCTATAAAAATATTTGTATCATATTTATTATTAAAATATATATATGATAAAATATATATTATATATGTATGCACTAATATATATATTTAATACATTCTCCTAATATTTAATATATTATTTATAAAATATATTTATACAGCTTTTGCCTAATATACAAACAAAATACATATAACATATTTAATTTGCACACATATTTTTGCATACATAAATAAAAACACCTTTGTTACATTAAGACCATAAAAATAATATATAAAAATATTAAAAATGCATCAAAAAATATAAATATTCATGCAAACAATATAATAACTATCATATATTACACATATATTTACAAACTTCTTTTCCAGAAAATAACCACCAACATGACACCACACACCACACACACAAGCACCATTAATGTTTTGAGTAACACATAAAAAAATAATAATTATGCACACAAAGCACACACACAATGAGAAAACACAAAGAAATAAATCAAAAAAAAACAGAATAATCAAGATGAACACACAACACACAACATACAATAATTGCATATGACAAAATATATTATTAGCACCTTATTTGCAAATAATATATTATTTCATTAACACACACACACCAAAAGCAAATAAACACAAAGAACACACCATAGAGCCCATTATATAATGCAGAACACACAACACAAATGTGACACAAAACACAACACCAAGCAAGCATGACAAAAAGCACAACAGCAAAACAAAACACCACACATAATGTACACTAAATGACATGCCAAACACACAGTACCACACACAAACACAATATAATCACACACATTATCAATAATAAAATATTTATTAATGCAGCCAACTTCATATATATAAGTATATATATGTAAATATATATAATATATATATATATTATATATATATAAATATATAATAATGATGAAAAACATATATAAATTTATGCAATATATATATATAAAAAAATATGTTTGTACATATAAAAAATTTATACAAAAAATTTTAACTGATGTATATAATATGTGCAAAAACATTTGTATGCATATAATTCTATAAATGAAAAATATAACATGTGTTGCAGAACAAATCCCACTCATGCAACAGGTACATAAAATATCACTGCATGCAATATATACAAACTATGTATAATATAAACTATTATTAAGTATTTAATATCCTAATCATATGTATGAAACATATATAATTACAGCAGACCATATTATATTAAATATCCATATATAATATATAATAACACATAAAAAAACAAACACAAATGTGAAAAACAAAAACATGTACCACCTATCTCTCACATATAATAATTTTTAATAAACACTTATTGCAGTACCACACAAAACACCCATATATGTAGACCATACACCTATTTTAATATTAATAAAAATTAATATTAAAACATGTGAAACCACCAATGCACCCACCACAAAATATGAAAAGCATTATCTGAATATTGATAAGCACTTTTATATTATTCTGTTATCAAATTTAATCTACATATTTTTAATGACATTTGTTTTATCTCCAACTATTACTGAAAAAGCTTTAACACTGAAACTTTTTGCTACAACAAAGACAAAAAATAATAAAAAAACTGCCCCAAAACCCCTGCAACACCTTGTATCAAACAACCATGTTAACCACACAAAAAAAACAAAATGAACACAAAATGAAACAGAATAAATTTTTTAAAATGCCTTTTTTTTTTATTCTCATTAATAATAAATTAATAATTTATACCATATTAATATTATCAATATTAATATTTGTCCTTAAATTATTAATACCACAAAAGACACATAAAAACTGCACAAATATCAGAACATTAAATTGTAAAATATTAACATGCTTCTCATGAAAACACTGAAAAATAATAAAATATGGAGGTGACAAAAAAACCATAGACAACCACACATCAAAAAAATGGAGCTAATAACACACACTATCCACCAAACCTCTGCAGCACCATGTTGCAAGGAAATCATGGAAATATTTATTTCTCCCTCCATTTATGCACACACCTGTGCCAAGTTGGTCATTAATTTTGCACCAATATTTGGAAACCTGTTTATTATCTATTCTTTAATTACATTAAAATATTGCAAACTTAATTCTTTTTTGCAAGCACCTCCTGGCTCACACCTTTTCCTATTTATTTTCCCACTATATACCTAATTAATAATTATTAATATTAACATATTTATATATGTATTTTATATATCTATATATTATATTTTTATTATTTTTTTTTATATATACATAATATACATTTTTTTTTTTTTTAATGTATGTATAATATATACTGTCTGTATATATTTTAATAATTTATTTTATATTATATATTTTTAATAATGTATTTATATAATAAATATATGTATATTATATTATAAAATGTGTATGAATTATTTAAAATTTTTGAATTATATATATTTTATTGTTTTTATATTTTTATATATATTTTTTGTATGTATTTAAAATGTACATATTAATTTTCTGATCAAATTTAATTAATAAATAATGTAAAAAAATGAATAATATATATGTGTTGTATAAAAATTTTAAATGTGATTTATTATAGTTTATAAGTATATTAAAATTTGTTCTTTTTTTTTTTTTTTTTTATATAAAATATAAAATGTGATCATTATTTAAAAGTTAATGCAAAAATATAAATAAATGATTAAAGGAAAATTGTAGTCTATATATATATATATATATATGTATGCATATATATATATATATATATATATATATATATATGTATGCATATATATATATATATGTATGCATATATATATATATATGTATGCATATATATATATATATATGTATGCATATATATGTATGCATATATATGTATGCATATATATGTATGCATATATATGTATGCATATATATATATATATATATATGTATGCATATATATATATATGTATGCATATATATATATATATATATATATATATATATATATATATATGTATATATATATATATATATGTATCTATGCATATATATATGTATGCATCCATGATTACTATACTGTTTGTTTATTGGTAACAACAGTTTAGATATTCCTTATTGGGGAATGTGTGTTTCATTAGATGATTTTGTCTTATGATATTGAATGGATGTTTGAACTCTAACAAACTTCACTGAAACAGACAATAATATAACTGTGGCTGAAATTATATTCCCAATTTGGGATATTATATTTTTGGTTCCACATCCAAGTTCTTAATGTTAATGGTTAAGATCTTTACACAACTTTTTTGATTGCTGTCAACCACAGCAATTGTCTTTACGTATTATACATACAGCTCTGTAATATTTTAGTTTTGAATACTAGGATACTGGAAGTTACATGTCTTAACTTCTTATTAAGGATACTAGACTATCATATTCTGTTTGAACTCTTTACAATCTCTGATACACGGTCACAATAGTTTGATTAATGTTTATCATTCTTTTTGTTTTTATGGATTCACATCTACTGCTCGGTTCCACAGAATAAATGGATAGATTATCCATTCTGGATTGAATCTCATTTGAGTGGATCATTATTTACTGGGACATAACATTTGTCTTCTGTTGTTTCCAAACCAATGGTCAAGATATACAATTTCTGTGTTGACTAGTCTAGTTTTTTATATTAAACTGGATTAGCTTTCCAATTTGGTTCTGAATTGTGGTGTGCTTCCTGTCCGTCCGTTTGGCCCTTGCGCCCTATATTGGGATTATAGGTTTGATTGTGGAACATTTGTCTATTTGAGGAACCCGTCACTTTTTGGTACGCCTGGGGTCTTTAAAACAATATTTGATATATCTTTTTATTGTCCCTTGTAGTGTGGGTTTTTCCCACTTCCATTCACAGCATGGACCTGAATAGCATTTTGTCCGGATTATGTGCTGATAGGCAGGATATAGGTGTTTTTGGGATCGACACCCCACCAAGCAATGATCCGGACACTATTGAACAACCACTGACTATGGGTTGTGATATGTTTTTTCATTCTCTTACCAAGGCATTTAAAACACTCAGATCCAATATTTGGCATCTAAAATTATTTCGAGCATATTCTACTCAGAATATGGCCCCCAGGGGACTCAGAATACGTCTCCAACCTTTAGTGGGGAGACCGGATGATAAGCTGAACCAGGACTGGAAAGAAGCATTACAGATGGGGTCCATGTCATTTGTGAATATATTATTACAATATTATGAAAGGACTGTTGATATGAATATACAGGAAATTAAGACATTATGTTCGGATGTTAGTAAATTTGAATCTTCTTTGAAATATCAAGATAATATTAAAAAACTTTCACAAGATCTGACTGAACATGAGAAGATTATTAAGGAACGTAAAATTAAAAAATTTCACAGGGACTATTCGGATTATCAACGGGGTAGACCATTTGAGTTCAATCGGTCTGTCAGATTTGCTGACACGAACCAAACAAGGTCAGGGCCCAGTCGTACCAAAAAGAGACCTCGATCCAATTTGAAAAATAGGGATAGCTCCTTTAATAGTACTTCAGGGGATGATTCTTCCCTCACGGATAGTGAGGGGACTTCTGATAGGGGTTCTCCAAATAGAAAGAAAAGTAATAGAAATATCCCTTTAGAAGGGGCACAAGGCATCGGGGGGGGGGGGGGCAGGAAGCACAGGAAAAGAACCTCCGAATGTCTCCTTTCAGGGTCTACTGAACAATTTTCTGAGCTAGTTTCAGCCCAGACATCTAACCAGAATGTATTGAATCTTTCCAGAACTTTATTATCTGAGGAACAAACAGCCTTATTGAATAAGGGACTTAATTATATACCAGCCTTTTTCTCCCAAGAATATCATATCCAGGATTTGCAGGTTTTTTGTCGTAACCTTAACTTAAAATTGTTTTTTGCTGATGATTGTTCATGGGTATCAGATGAGTTTAGGTTTGGTAGATCGTTGTTTCAACTACCTATGAATAAATATGTCTCCATTTTTATGGATTCTATTTTGAGGGACCTCCATTTTGAGAATTATGGTCATATTATGTTACAAAATAATCTCACCTCAGGTGATAGGTTGGCTTTGGATCAACTACGTAATAACAAGGAAATAACAGTACTTTCAGCTGATAAGGGAGGTGCTGTGGTGGTTCTTAATACAGATGATTATATACAGGAGGGGTTGTCACAACTATCAGATAAAACCTGTTATATGCATATGTCTATAGATCCCACACCTCATTTCAAAGAAGAAATTGATTCTTTTCTAAAGCTTGCTTTTGAGGAGGGGATTATTAACAAAAAATGTCTATCGTCATTGACTGTTTCAGAACCTTCTAAACAGATTCTATATCTTTTGCCTAAGATTCACAAATCACTTAATAAACCTCCTGGCAGACCTATTGTCTCTGGAATAGGATCACTTACGGAACCTCTATCGGCCTTTCTCACGAAATACCTCAAACCCTTGTTGGGTTTGATTAGGGCTAGGCTGCAGGACACAACCCAATTTTTACAGATAATCCAGGATACCCAGTTAGAACCAGGATGGTATATGTGTACTTTAGATGTGAAAGCCTTATACACCAGTATTCCACACTGGACAGGTTTGCAATCTCTTCAATACTGGCTTAATAGGGCAAATCTATATTCACCGGGGTTCAATACTCTACTCATTTGTTTGTCAGAACATGTACTCAATAAAAATGTGCTGTATTTTCAAGGCCAATGTTATTGGCAATTGCAAGGTACAGCTATGGGAGCGTCTTTTGCTCCTATTTATGCTGACCTTTTCATGGCCTATTTTGAGGAGTACATGATTTATGACAACTCGCACAACATTTACCAGGTTGAAATGGACATCTGGCGACGTTACCTGGATGACTGCTGATTAGTGTGGCGTGCGGATTTGGGTTACTTACGTGAATTTGTTGAATATCTCAATAGTAATATATGGGGACTGGAATTTTCATTGTCATATGATCAGAATACGATCAATTTTTTTGGATGTTACGGTCTCCAAAAATCAGGACCTCACATTATCTAGTAAGGTTTTCCGTAAGTACCCACAATATAACACCTTGTTACATGCTTCCAGCATGCACCCACGCCACACTATCAGGAGTATTCCAGTGTCACAATTCATGCATATTAAGCGCCTTAGTTCTAAGGATGCTGAATATGAATCAGGTAGCATGGATTTATGTAACAGGTTTGCCAACAGGGGTTATGACCACAAAGACATTAACTAACTTAGCCAGATGCAGGGTCAACCGAATGAACTGGGAAAAGTTGTTGGAATACAAAATGGAGAAAAACGCTACATTGGGAACCCCTATGCGTTTTGTCACTACCTATGGTAGAAATATCAATATGATAAGGAATACCATCAACAAACACTGGAACATCTTGCTTGCCAATGATCATTTGAGGTCACTTTTGGGACAACAATGTCGTTTTGTTTACAAACGAGGCAAAACATTGGGTTCATACTTGTCACATTACAAACACAGAGGTAGTGGGGGGATTACCCATAAACAACTTACGTTACATGGGGAAGAGTTATTTGGTTCTTTTCCCTGCGGCCATTGTGGTTCATGTTCACTCGTGAACAAATCTAAGGAGTTTTCAAGTCGCAATACCAGCCAGATATTTAACATCAAAATATTTGGTAACTGTGGTAGTGATTGGGTTGTGTACCTAGCTACTTGCTACTGCGGTGCGTTCTATGTGGGCCAGACTTCTAGGCCCCTTAGATCCAGAATGAATGAACATCGCAGTGATATTAAGAATCATAAATCTACCAGTGCTTTGTACCAACATATTCTCAAACATCCGCAGGCCAAATTTAATTTTATGGTTATTGATCGTATTACAGGCGATCGTAGCCATTAACAGGGTTGGCATGGTCTCTTTGATCACAAAGAGAAATACTGGACAATTACTTTAGGGGGCCTTTTTCCTCCTGGCCTCAATGATCATTTGTAGTTGATCCTTTACATTGGGTTTCCTAGATTATATATTACTGATGGACATTACAGGTCCAGTTTCAAATCATGAACATCTGTAGTTCCTCAGTTTTGACACATTGTTATTGTATTCTATTCTGTGGTTTCTCATCATTTTTTATGATAAATATGTCCTAGGCATGACTGCTTTGTGGATGTTTAGTTTTCATTATTACGGATATTGTATTCTATTCTGTGGTTTTTCATCATTTTTCATGATGAATACATCCGAGACATGTCTGCCTTGTGGATGTCTAATTCTCATTATTAATATGATGAATATTTCACTAGCCATTTGAATATTTTTATATGGTGTACTACAGTTCACCAATGGTAGTAGTTCATCCTTTTGATGCATTTCCTTCTATGAATATGATTAAAC
Source organism: Protopterus annectens (assembly GCF_019279795.1). Taxonomy (NCBI): domain Eukaryota; kingdom Metazoa; phylum Chordata; order Ceratodontiformes; family Protopteridae; genus Protopterus; species Protopterus annectens. Next base: position 122,110,374 of record NC_056727.1, read on the forward strand.
AGTTCTACTTAGCACCCTGGTGCTATTTTGTTTTTCCCCAATTTGTGAATATACCTAGTTTCAGGATGTCCCATGTCTTTCACAGGATTTAGGTCTAATGAACAATTTTTGGGTGTTATTTCGACTTTTTATCAATATTAGTTTTGTTGTTGTATGATGAAACTCTTTAGGCTATGGTTGTATTTTACATTCTCACTGTTTCATAAATATTCATGATTTCTGTCTGCCTATTGGTTCACACTTTGTATATATTACATATGTTAACAGGGCAGTGTTGTTTGTCCTACACTGAAGAAGGCAGGTTATGCCGAAACCGGTCTGTTTGTTAATAATGGATGGATATATTTTTTACATCTGAGTCTGATGTTCTTCGTTCCACATTGCTGCAGTCCTTACTATTGGGTAGTCCGCTGTCCAGTCGGCCCGAATACCAGAGTATATGGCTGACGTCGGTCAGGGCGCATTAGACTGACGTCAGTACGTCAGGGTACTAATGCGCATGACCGACGTCATATCCTCAGTCTTTTTTGCCGCATGGTCCGATGCAGAAGCAGTTTTGCGAGTGCAGGTTGGCGTTCTGAAATATTTCCGAAGCCGGAGTTTCAGACCGAATCAGAGTTGGTTAAGTACCCCGTTGGGGAACATTTTGTTTTTTTCTTGCCTCAGTATTTAACCGGATGTCAGAAAAAGTGAATAACTGTATTTCTTGTGGGAAACAGATACCTCATAGGGATTACCATACCTTGTGTATACCTTGTTTAGGGCCTGAGCACGACGTTGTTGGATGCCGCTCTTGTGCTAGGTTTAACCAACGCACTAATAAGAGACGGGTAGGCTGTGGCAGGGTAGTGGTTGGGAAGCGTTGTAATTATAAAATGCCGCCGGATGCTCCGACGCCCGCCGTCAAGAAGCGCAAGGACAAAACAGCGAAGTTTAGGGTTGATGAACCGGCAGTCCCGGACGCCGGTTCTTTAGAAGGCTCAGTGGAGCCAGAGGTTTTGCCAGGAGTTTCTTTGGAGTCTCAGGCAGAGACTTTACTGTTACAGGATGTGCCTTCTCAGGAGGTAGGCCAGGCTGAGGGGCTTCTCAGGTAACTGTTCTTCCCTCTTCCCAAGGTAGTTAGAGCCTCTCCTTCTGTTGCCAAAACTTCTTTGAGAGGTAGGCCAAGTTCAGCTTCAGTGGGGGCTTCTCCTAGCATTTCAGGTTCTGTGCCTAAGAAACATATGCTTAAAATGGCAGAAGATTTGATTACTATGATTAGAGGTTCTATGCCCCTCCTGATAAGAGGCCTAGGGTGGAACCCGAGTTTGCTACTTTTGAACCGTGTTCAGAGGCTTCTGAGTCTTCTGTTGAAGATTTGCAGGAGTATCCTCCTTATTCTGATTCTGATGTGGATGATTCCACTCCTACAGCTTCTCCTCCTGAGGATTTCTCATTTTCAGAGACTCTGCATTCCATGAGGGAGCACTTTAAATGGGAAGGCCAGGATTACTCTGATTCCAGGAAAAGGCTTAGGGAATTCTTGGTTTTGCCCCAGCATAGGCCCTTAGCTATACCTCCTGTGTTGAATGTGGTGGAAGATGTTTTTGCAGAGGCTTCCCTGAACCCTGATTCTTTGCCTCCTGCTCCTGTTAAACCTGATAGGTACTATAGGGTGCCTGAAGCTCATAAGTATCTTTTAAGAGTCCTAGGGCAGACCCGAAACTGTTTCTCAGGGACCTAAAGGTGTTAAGGCCTCTGTGGTTAAAACCCTGTTCCCACTGATAAAGAGGCAAGGGCTTTGGATAGATGGGGAAAGAAAGTGTATACTTCTTCCACTTTAGCCATGAGGGCGTTGAATTGTCAGTTTCACATGCTTAAATATCAAAATTATCTCCTTTCACAACTGAAATCTAAGGTGGATGCTTTGGCGGAAGGTATTGAGTGTAAAGAGTTGCTGGATTTAGTTCATGTGTCTGAACAAGTGGGTAAGCATTCTTTGCAATGTGGTTTTGATGCTGTACAGGCCTCCTCGAGGGTGGCTGCCACTAGTTCTGTTCTTCACAGGCATGCCTGGTTGAGGGATCAGAATTTAGCTGAGCATGTTAAGACAAGGATTTTGGATGCTCCTTTACAGTCTGATGTGTTGTTTGGTTCGCCTGTGGAAGCAGTTTTAAAGAAAATGGAGGACAAAGCTAAGTCTATGCAAACTGTTAAAGATTTTTACAGGTGCAGCCACCGGGTTTAGTAGAAATTGGCCTACTAAGGGATGGACATATCCTGCTTATGATTCCCAGTCTAGGGGTAGGTCTAGACGTGGTAGGGGCAGAGCGCAAGGTTCTTTTAGGCCTAGAACAGGGAGTTCACCTGCTCAGACTTCTGGTGAGGGCAGGGGTCAGTCCTTTCGTAAACAGACCCAATGACCTGCCTTTTCAGCTGCCAGTAGATTCTCGCCTGGCAGCTCCTTTAGGAGGAAGACTGTCTCTTTTCAAAGGAAATTGGGATTTAATTACTCAAGACAGATGGGTGTTGGATATCATTCACCACGGTTACAGGTTTTATTTCCATACATTGCCCCTTTCAAAGGCATGCCAGATGTTCCTCCTCCACAAAGGAAAGAGGCTCACAAGCAAATTTCTCTGTTACTCCAAATAGGGGCCATTCAGCCAGTCCCTGTATCAGAAAGGGGCCTAGGATTTTATTCTCGCCTGTTCCTAGTACCAAAGAAGGGGAGCACGTGGAGACCAATTTTGGATTTATCTATCCTCAACACTTATCTGACATTCCCAAGTTCAAGATGTTGACGTTACAACAGCTTTTACCTCTGCTGGGCAAAGATCACTGGATGGTAACTTTAGATCTCAAGGAAGCTTACCTTCATGTGCCTATAAGACTAAGTTGCAGGAAGTATCTGCCGAGCTGGAAATTCTCATTATCAGTTCTCTGCATTGCCCTTTGGCTTATCTACTGCCCAGAGTATTCACAAAGGTTCTGGCTCCAGTGATAGCTTACTTCAGGCTAAAAGGAATTCAAATCTATCCTTACTTGGACGACTGCCTGATTCTGGCTCAAGAAAAGGAAGACCTTCTACAGCATCTGGAATATGTTATAGCAGTGCTAAGATGCCTAGGGTATTCTGTGAACGAAATAAAGTCCAGTCTAGTACCCTCTCAAGACATGTGCTTTCTGGGTGTGAGACTGAATACAGCAGCCCAGATGGCCTTTTAACCCCGGACAAACAAAAGAGTCTATCACTTTACTTCCATCAACTATCTCATCAGTCCGTGCTGACTGCAAGGACAGTCCTTCAAGCATTAGGGTTCATGGCATCTTGTATTCTGGTGCTTCCCAATGCCAAACTGCATATGAAGAAGCTACAATGGTATCTCAAAGATGTATGGACACAGCACTGCCAGGATTTGGACACTGTCATTCAAATAATACCTTGCCTTCAAAAAGAATTTTTGTGGTGGGCTCAGGAATGTCACCTAAACAAGGGACTCTCTGTGACCCGCCAGAGGCGAGTCAGATTTTAACGACAGATGCCTCGGACATTGCTTGGGGAGCTCATCTAAATGGAAAGTGGATACAAGACAAGTGGCCTGCCAGACTACAGCATCTACATATCAACATGAAGGAGATGTTAGCAGTCCAGTTTGCATTAATGGCTTTCAAGGAGTTACTTCTTCCAGGGCAGGTGTTGATTCTAACAGACAACACAACTGTCATGTGGTACATCAACAAGCATGGGGAACACATTCTTATCCTCTATGCAGGCAAGCAATGATTTTATGGGAGACTGCGCTAAGCTTGCAACTAACTCTTCAGGCAAGGTTTCTGCCGAGCACAGAACTCCTTAGCAGATGTGTTAAGCAGACAAATCATGGATCCCCACGAGTGGAAACTGGATCTTCATGTATTTCAGAAATTGACAGTGTCATGGGGAACTCCAGACATAGATCTGTTCGCTTCTCCACTAAACCACCAGCTGCCAAAGTTTTGCACAAAGGGGTTTCATCACACAGCTTGGAAAGTGGATGCTCTGTCTTTCAGTTGGAAAAATCTTCATGTGTATGCCTTTCCACCTCTGCCTCTTCTTCCAAAGGTGCTGTTAAAAGTCAGACAAGACAAGCCAAGGATGATTTTGATAGCTCCAGATTGGCCTCGGCAACACTGGTACCCACTACTAAGGAGTCTGGTAAGGAAGCCTCCATGGCCTTTACCTTTGATTCCTCATCTGTTATCTCAGAAGGACGGTCATCTGCTCAATGTCAAGCTTCACTCTCTTCATCTAACAGCCTGGCATATTCTGTGTTGAAACACAGCAGGTCTCAACTTCCTCAACAAGTTTTAAATGTGATTATGGAAGCTAGAAGACCTAGTACAAGGAAAGTGTACGCAGAAAAATGGAAGAGATTTTTATTTTGGAGTACAGCAAAGAATTTGGAGATTTCTGAGCCTAATTTGAGTGTGGCTCTTCAATATCTTACTGAGTTATTGGACAAAGGTTTGTCCTTCTCTTCCATTAAGATTCATGCTGCAGCAATTTCAGCTCACTATGATTGTGACCCACCATTGTTTTCTCATCCTTTGTTCAAGCAGTTTCTTAGAGGGGCAAAGAATATAAGACCCCACGCACAGCCCTACTCCTGCTTGGGATCTCAATTTTGTGTTGGAAAACTTACTCTACAACCTTTTGAGCCTCGGCTACTGCTGAATTGAAATACTTGTCATGGAAGACTGCTTTTCTGTTGGCTATTACTTCTGCAAGAAGGGTGTCTGAGTTGCAGGCCCTTATGGCAGTAGAACCCTTTTGATTTTCCATAAGGATAGGGTATCATTACGCACTAATCCTTCCTTTATGCCTAAGGTGGTTTCTAGTGTGGCTTTAAACCAAACTATTCATTTGCCTACTTTTTATGCAGACCCCCAAAATAAAGGGGAAAAGATTTTGCACACTTTAGATGTACACAGGCAATGCTATTATTTAAGCAGGACTAAGGATTTTAGGCAGTCTCAGCAGTTGTTTGTTTCTTTTGCTTTGAGTTCGCAGGGCAAGCCTGTGTCAAAACAAACTATTTCTAGGTGGATTGGGTTTTGCATTGCATTTTGTTATTCCCATCATGGCAAGGAGATTCCAGCTGGGATTAGGCCTCATTCCACTAGGGCTACTGCCACTTCAACAGCATTTCTAAGGGGTGGCAACTAAGGATATTTTGGAGGCAGCTACTTGGAGTTCAGTGCATACTTTCTCTAAGCATTATCACCTTCCTATCTACTCTAAGTCTAGGGCTGGTTTTGCCACAGCTGTTTTGCAAGGCATGTTGTCAGCTCCTACTTCTTTATGATTTGCCAGCCTCCCTTACCTCTGCTTTGGGATTCTACCCATTAGTAAGGCCTGCAGCAATGTGGAACGAAGAACATAGTACAGTTTTGTACCTACCATAAATGTAGATGTTCGAGGATCCACATTGCTGCAGTCCAATTTACCCTCCCCTCTGTGTTTAGGGGTGGTTGTGTAGGTGAGGTTATATGCTGATATTTTTGTATATATTTTTGTATATATTGTACATATTTTGGTGCAGGTATTTTGGGCCTTGTCTTTTTAGGGTCTTCTGACATCTGGGGCAAGAAAAGAGTGAGGATATGACGTCGGTCATGCGCATTAGTACCCTGACGTACTGACGTCAGCCTAATGCGCCCTGACCGACGTCAGCCATATACTCTGGTATTCGGGCCGACTGGACAGCGGACTACCCAATAGTAAGGACTGCAGCAATGTGGATCCTCGAACATCTACATTTATGGTAGGTACAAAACTGTACTTTCTTGCTGGTCTACTTTTGTTTTGCGCTGATATGGTTAGGCACCTTTTCTCCGAGGATGTGCTCCAGGTCTTCAGAAGGCCAGGAAACCCATTACCAGAAAATCTTTTGTCCATATGGAAGCAATTTTCTGTTTAGTGCCTCTCTTGCCATCAGGATTCCCTATCTGGGAAGTTCCTGTGGTTCTCTTTTGTGTGATCTGCTCCATGCTGGGTTGGCATATTCTTCAGTTAAAGCTGTCCTGTCAGCAGTTTTTTTCTTGTCTGTCCTTGACTCCTCCTCTCACCTCTAGATTTTAGGTCAAGCAATTTCTCAAATGCATCCTTCAAATCAGGCCTCCCAGGAAGCCTATTCTGCCCCTCCTGGGACCTCAGTTTTGTACCTGAAAAATTGACCCACGCACCTTTTGAGCCTGCATCTTTAACTTCCTTACAACATTGTAGTTGGAAGACTGTTATTTTGGCTGTTACTTCAGCCAAGAGAGTATTAGAACTTCAGACTCTTATGGCTATTTCTCCTTTCTTAGTTTTCCATAGAGACTGGGTATCTCTTCATATTAATCCTTCTTTTATGCCCAAGGTGGTCAATGAGTTGTCCCTTAATTAGTCTGTTCATCTTCCTTCCTTTTTTTCTGTCTCCAGAGTCTGCTAATGAGAAGGTTCACACCTTGGATTTGCATAGACAGCTCAGATTTTATTTGAATAAAACTAAAGTCGTTCATAAATCTGAGCAGCTTTTTGTTTCCTTTCATCCCAGGACTTTGGGTTTGGCTGTTTCTTAGCAAACTGTCTCCACCCGGAATTCTGAGGCCATTTTTGTTTCTTGTTCTTTTCATGGCAAAAGTCATTCCTCGTCTGTAAGGGCACATTCTACTAGGGTAGTTGCCTCCTGCGGTGCCTTTTTCAAGAGTCTGGATACCAATTCCATTGTCAAGGCTGCTACTTCGTCCTCGGTTTGTACTTTCACTAAGCATTACAAGTTGGACATTTCCAGGGCAGGGTTCTCAGGGCTATCCTGTATGGGTTTGTAGAGGGGTCTTCTGTGCCTTCCTCCTCCCAGGCTTCGTCTTAAGCTCTTGTACTACCCCTTACATAAGGAATATTGGAACAGTGATATGGAAGTACCTGGAACAGTTGTATAAAATCTTACTGTAAGAGTAGATATCCTTCTCTTCAGTGTTGAGTATCTTATCCCTCCCTCCAACCCCCTCTGTCCAAATTCTTGCCCTCCTGGCTGAAGGGTTCCTCTTCCTATTCCTTTTTTTTGCTTTCTGGATGCACGTTCTTGTCATTGAGGGTATTCTTTTCCTCCTGTGGCTTTTTCAGTTGTGTGTGTGCACCATGCATCACCTTTATGCCCCCCCCCCCCCACTGTGCAGTGCAGGAGCAAAAGTGTGATGTACGACATTTATAAGAATTAAAGGCTTGGGTTTACTGGTTGGACATTGGACTCTCCCTGGCAGGAGAACTGTGGGGCCAAGCTTCTCATAATGAAGATTCAGTAGTATCTCATATCTATCTGGACATGTTGCCATGCTGTGAACTTCTCAGTTCCTTTCATACCATTCATCAAGAGGGAGTTTCACTAGTGGATCAACCACATATCATCCAATCCAGGAGTACCCTTTCTGGTTCCTTCTCCTTACTAGGACCTGTACATGGATGTTTCAGACCTGAATTAGGGATCTTAGTCTGTGAATGGAAAATTCCAGGGTGTTTGGCTCAGGAAGAACCTCATAAATATTAGGGAAATGAAAGTGTGGATTCTAGCCTTACTATCTTTGCATTACTTCTCCATGTTGTATCTGAGTGTTTACAGGCAGTACCACCATTATCCCTCCGAGAGCAATTTGTTGGCAGATCATTTGAGCTCCAGGCAGACCCTTATAAATGGCTGTTAAACAGAAATGTCTTCCTGCAGATTTTCCATCAGTGGGGGGTACTCCTTAGATCTCTTTACCTTGCTTGGAATAGGTAGCACAGGTTGTTTTGTTTGAGTCCCTTGCTAAGAGGCTTGGAAAGTAAGATACCATGTATTTTTGTGGAAGGGGGGGTTTCCCTGTATGCATTCTGTTTCTTAACCCTAATTCCCAAAATTCTTCTCAAAGTCAAGAAGGACAAACCAAAAATCTTGCTGGTGTCTCCCTTTTGGCCCAGATTCCATCTGGCCCAAGGCTGTCATTGTAGGTTACCTCACAGGATTGACTTTTCATCCAAACTTACAGACATTGAATTTTGGTGATCAGATTTTTATTCCTTTTTTGTATCTTTTTTTATTTCAGAAGATAAGAAGGTGATTTATTTTTGTTGTCAGAAAAGGTCAGGTCCCTTATTCATTGGGTATACCTGACAAAGTCTTTGCAGTATTCCAGTACTGTTGGGTTATTTTGCCAAGGTAACCAGACTCCAGCTGGCATACCAAAACCTTCTATACGCTCATATGTCTGGCATATGACCTAAGCCAGTGGATGTAGGAGTGAAAAATTCTCAAGATTATCTTGTCACAAGTTTGAACCCAGGATCTTCGCTTCCATTAGTCTGCTTTCCATGTTGTTCTCTGATGCTACCATTGCATGTACTTATTCAGATAAATGCTCCATTGAGGAGCCTATTTTTTCTGGTATGTTTAATTGAAAGATTTGTTAATATTAGTTAAGAGAGGGAAGTGTGACTGTGGAAGGCAGATACCTTATAATGACCTTCAGTGCTTATTTTGTGTAGGGGCTGAACATGACAGAAACTGTCAGGTCTGTTAATTGTTTGTTTCTATGACTCTGTACTCATAAGTGCCTTGCGCAACCCAAGATGGCGGAACCCTCAGTCTTGCATGTCCCGCTCACACTAAAAAAATGTTGTTCAAAAAGCATAGGCCTGCACTGTTACTGCCTAGACTTATTTGGATGCATCCATTGAGATACTGCAAGAGTCCATGGTACATCCAGTTCTTCCTTAGGCAACTGCTATTGTGACGCCGACAGAGGCCGGTATGCTGTCTGACTCTCAGAAATCCAACGACACTGTTCATACTGAAATTGTTGAAGGGGGGGTACTGAGGGTAATTAATTCAGGGGACTAGAGAGCATTTCTCAAATTCTTGTGCGGGAAGAAGTGCCCAATAATGTCATCAAGGTACACCAGGATTCCCACCAGCTATACTTAATTAGGGTAGATGTCACCCTTAAGAAAAATAAAACTAATCATGTTTTCTCACTGCAGAAATCTCAGGAAAAGGAATGGGTGGAGTTCTCACAAGGCTTACTTATACAAGGCCATCTTGTCTTTGAAACCACCTTCTTTCCTTTCACCCCTCCAAAGAGACAACATGAACCTTCATCTGAGATTCTGATACTGACAAAGATTCTTTAGCTTATTCATTTTAAGTCCATTTTCCTGGTCAGCTTGCCTCTGATGATGACACCTTTTCCCTTGATTCCCCCTTTGAGGAAAGATCATTCGGGGAAACTAACTAAAATAATGCAGCATTTTGGTTGAGAATCAAAACAGATATCAGATGTGCAAAAAAGATACTATAATTTTCTGGAGATAGGAGCTGCTATGTCCTTTTCTGTCCTTCTAGTCTTGGAAGCCTTCCTGGATGCCTTTGCATTGAATTCAATCTCTCCTGATTCCCAGCCTCTAGCACCCAGGAAGCCTGACAGACTTTATAAGGTCCCAGGATATCTTAATTTTCTTTACAAAAATCTTGTAGCAGATCCCTCTGCTTTTTCCATTTCCACTGATAAAACTGTCAAGCTTTTTAAAGCAGCTAATGTTTTGCCATCTGATAAGATAGTAGGGTCATGGATAGGTATGGAAATAAGATTTGCACTTCTGCCACTCTTGCTTTCAGAGCTTTAAATTACCGTTGTCAAATGAGAGAAATAACTTTTGTCCATCTTAGGAGATCTGAATAAGAGCATAGCTGACCTTAAGGCTTCTGATTTATAAGCAGCAATTTTCATGCTTGGCCAAGCTACTGAAATTGTTAGGCATGCCATTAAATTCAGCGATGCTGCTGAGGTTCTTTCCAAGGCTGCTGCTACAGGATTAGTTATTAGAAGATTTACTTGGCTTCATTTGCAGTCCTTCCCAGAGAATGTAAAGGCCAAACCGTTAGATTGTCCCCTTCACGGGGACCTTTTTAAAGGACCTTCTGCAGCAGAACTTTCAAGACTCTGCAGGAGAAGGCAAAATAATGCAGAATTTTAAACAAGTTTTTCTCACTTCACTGCCCAGGTATCAACAAAATTACCAAGCCAAGCTCACTTCCTTTGTCTGCAGGGATCAGAGAGCAGGAAACATCACAGAATATATTTCATGATAAACCTGCCAGAGACACCATGTGTGGAAAACACCATTTTCTCACTTACCTAAAAAAAAAAAAAAATAATAATAATCAAATGCACACTTTGCTCTATTGTTAGACAGTTGGCAGTGTGCTAGGCTGATGTTTTTATGTGGGATGATACTTCCCTAGTAGTGGTTGTGTTCTAATTCAGTTCAATGCATGTGTGTGTGTGTGTGTGTGTGTGTGTACCTTATTATGTAACATTGTTCTTTCTGGATGTCCAACAAGACCTCTGGATTTAAGAGCTGCTTAGCATGTGGGCAAAATATCCTGCTCCAAGACTTGCATGTCAGATGTGTCTGTCTGGGAGTGGCTCACTTGGAATAGACTTGTGAACTGTGCCCTTCTTTCTGGCCTCTGTCCCATTTAGACTTGAGTTCCAAACTTATCTCAAGGGGTCTCTTTGCCACTGCAGAGAACTGGCCAGTTCATTATCTGCTTCCTCTCAGCCCAAAACGCCTTTAGAGAAACAGAGAGGAGAAGAAAGCAAAGGAAAAAGAGAGGGAGCCTGAAGGTGCCAAGGAGTCAGAAAAGAGATCACCAGATCCAATGACAATTTTTGGTCCTGCCAAAATGCTTTTGTCCCTTAGATCCAACTTTCACCAATTCGACCCCAGGTCTGGATTGTGTTAGGATATTATCCTGGGCCATTTCTGGTGGTGTGGAACAGACCTTCTCCCTGAAACTATCCCCTATATGTACCTGATCTTTGACCCTCCCATTGGAAAGGCATGACTATTTTATTTCAAGCTCGCCTTTGGTGTGGCATCATCCTTTAGATCACTGCGGTCCTCGAGGAGTCTCAGTGAAGCAGATGTGGATAGGATGAAGTGCTTCCTGAAGACCATGATTCAGCTAGGGGTTCTTCCCACTCCCTCCATTACAGGTGTTGCAGGACCTGTACCTGCAACTCTTCTCTTGGTATCTTCATCTCTGATCTTTGGATCAGGTAGTGTTAGATCTGTGTGCTCCGCATATGGTATCCCCAATGGAGCCAATAGTCTGGACATCTTTGACTCGCCAGCAGTTTACCTCATTCAACTCTGACCAAGTCTGATCTGAATGGGCCCTGAAGCTGAGAAGTCTGCATTGGTGGTTGGTGTTGACTTAGACGCTTGCATTTGTCCCTACCTCTCAAGGTGTTGGCCCTTGACAGCCTGGCTCTGGTGTCTGCAACAAATCCTTGCCAGACTGCATCAAGGGAGGATCTTCTGTTGTGATTCTTTTATCCAAGGAGCCCTGTTTTTAGGCTGATTTTTGGATTTTGAGGGCTTTGAAAAGATTCTGTCCTGTTTGGGAGAAGGGAAACCCTGCACTCACCCAGATCCTCCCTGAAATCTGGCTGCTTTGGGTGCTTCAGTTCTCATTCGTTCTCTATCCTTGGGACGGTCAGACCCAATTGACCTTGGATAACCCAGGCTATGGACTCCCCTGATGCTTTATGGTTCCTGCCTGGACACCCCTGCCATGCGGAAATGCAGGAAACCTCAATGTAGGAGACTGTTGTATTCCCCAGGAGTCCTTCACAGAAGATATCTCAGTGAAAGGAAAGGTTCCAAAGATCTCTTTTGGAAGAGGTCATTGGTTTACTGACTCCCCTTGCCTGGGGGAGTCAGTGTTTCCAAGGCCTTTTGGTCTGGCTCATCTGCTTCCTGGGTGGCTCACCCTGTGGGCAGTTTAGTCTACCTCATGTCCCAGCATGCATGAAGAAGCTGGATATGGTGAAACCAACACTCCATAAACCAGGCAAACTTTGTTTCTCCAAGGGACAGGGATCAATGTAGTAAGGGGCTCCTTGTGGATGCTGTCGTGGTGGCAGTGGCCACTAAGAAGGAGCTGTCTGAGAAAATTTCTTCTAGTCTCTGGTGTTGGGCAAATTTGGGAAGAGGTGTGTACTTCAACGATGTTCACTGTACATGCATTGAACTGCATGACCCGCCTTACTCGTCTGCAGATGGACTTGAGTAGAGAGGTCTCCAAGTTTCTCTCTTTCTCTGGTGCCACGACTGTGGAGTTCAAGAAGTTCCTGGACTTGTAGTTGGCTACTGTGCAGTCTATTTCCAATGTGCCCATGCACCAGTTGTCTAAGGCCGTGGATGGCTCATCAAGAGCTGCAGATACCGACGTTGTTACCCACCACCATGCTGGGATGCATTGGTGTGACTTTGCAAAGAACTTAAAGCAACATTTTTGCAATGCTGTTTTTGATGGGTTCACCGTCTTTGGACCTAAAGTAAAAGATAATCTTACTAGGAGTGAGCAAGAGGGAAAAATTAAGGGAAAAATTATTTCTGTCGTCAGAATCCATTTTTCCAGCCTGCAAAGGTCCTTCACCCACAATCAGAAGGATGGGAAATGGCTAATTTTCTGCAAGTCCCAGGATTTTACCATAGATGCTCGTAGAGACAGGGCCCCATGGGGCAGAGGGGGGATGCCAGATGAGGTTGCCTAGAGGCAGAAGTGGCCTGCAACACCAAAGGTTTTGAGTCCCATTCACCAACGACCCCTTTCAGTGTTCCTGAATGTTTGTCAGAATGTCCTACTCTGGAGGCAGTCTAAGGATGTCTGTCTCTACACCTGCATGCCTGGCAGTGATCTCTCAAGATTCATGGGTGCTGAGAATGATTACCAGAGGCTGATTTATCTCCTTTCTTTCTCCTCCAAACTTAAGCTTAAAGTCCCTTCTAGATGTTCCTCCCCCACAACAAAAGAAAGCCTCTCCAGAGATTTTAAAGCTGTTAAATAAGTGAATTGTCCAGAAGGTTCCACCAGACCAGAGGGGATCTGGAGTTTACTCTGGATTCATTTTGGATTCAAAGAAGAACAGGGACTTCGGGCCAATCTCTGACCTCCATCAGCTGAACACCTTTGCCAAATAGACATCACTCCAGATGCTTATAGTGCAGTTCATATTGCTCCTACTGAGGAAGGATGATTAGATTTGCTTGGTGGATCTCCAAGATACCTATCATCACATCAAGACAGCCAGGCAGTCAAGGAGGTACCCACACTTTTGCCTGGGAGCCAGTCATTTTCAGTTCAGTGCACTGCAGTTTGGCATCACAATAGCCCCCAGGTGTTCAAGTGTATGGCAGTGGTAACTGCCCAACTCAGACTGCAGGGGTTCAGGATGTTCCCTTATCTAGGAAAGTAGTTCATGATAGCCACCATGAAAGGCCCCCCTCATTCAAGTGAGGGACTGCTTACTTCATTTGTGCTCATCCCTAGGAGTCACGGTCATTTGAGAGAAATCCATTCTGGAACCAGCTCAGGCATTAGCATTTATAAGGTGCCACCTGGAAACCATCTGTCAGGCAGCTAAAATCCAGGTAACTAGACAGCCATCTCTATGCCTGCAAGCATCTCAAGTGTTGTGCCAGCATCCTCCAGCCCATCTTATTCTTCATCTATTTGAATCCATGGCAGCATCAATCCATCTCATTGCTCATGTGAATTTTTATGCGAGAGTTCTCCTGTTCTGTCTGGTCCATTAACCTGTCAGGCTCACCTCAATTTGCAGACAGCATATTCAGTGGTGGATAACATCTCTTCTGGTTCCTTTAGTCCATCCCTTTGTCTTCCCCCACCATGGGCCACAGTGACTACAGACGCTCCCTTTCTGGGGTTGGGGAGCATTTTGAAGGGAGAATAGGCCAGGGCATCTGGTCCCAGACAGAGGCCAAACTTCACATCAGTGTACTGGACATGTGGGTTGGTTCTTCCTTTCATTGCAGGCTTTTTAGGATAACTTCCCCACAGGTGTGTGACAACTGTGCAGATGAACAAAATGTCTGTAATCTGGTACGTCAGTGAGCAAGCCTGAACCCATTTCTGTACCCCTGTGTTGGGAAGCCATGAGGGTTTTGACAGTGGGCATTGTTTTCTCAACTCTTTTTTTTTTCTTGCAACACACATCCTGCAGCAGTCCAGTATTCTTGCAGACAAATTGAGCAGACTGATCCTTCTGCCCAGCTAGTGGTCCCCCAATCCATCAGTGGCTTCCATGATCTTCAGCTGCTGGGGCCAGCCTTGCTGCAAACTGTTTGTAACTTCATCAAATATCAAATGCAGCAGGTTTTCCACCCTGGTCCCACAGGAGGGACAGTTCCTGAAGGATGCTGTGGTCCATATTTGGTCATGGGTCCTCTTTATGCTTATCTCTCATCCTTACTCATAGCCAAATTCCTTCAGAAAGTGGCCTGGTGCAAGACGAGCGTGATTGGCCATGGTATGTTTGTTTTCCTTTCTTTGGCCTAGTTCACCTACCCTTGGCCTGGATCCCAGTCCAGATATGATCTATCATCCATCTGGCAGGCTTCACGAGGACATGAAGTCCCGCAATCTAACCACTTGGTTTCTCTACTTCCAGTAATGGCCAGAAGTTCTGGGCTTTCCTCTAATGGTTTGGATTTATTTGGCCTGCTTGCTGTACTCATCCTGAATACTACTGATCACTAGGTGTGTTTTATCTTGAATAGAAGCTTTTGGTTTAAGGTTTGGCCACTTCTGTTTTGTATCTTACTCTTGTATTACATTTGTTTTGTTTGATGTTTTCTGTTCTGTTGGAGTTTTAAGAGGTTTGGCTAGGGTCACTTAGAAAACTTAGCAAAGAATTCCTTTGCAAACAGTGCATAACATCAATTAATTAGTGGGAGGAGCTGAGAAACAACATTTCCCTTTTAGTTAGAAATATCCCTATTTAGCCGAAGTGTTTGTTTGGCATGCTTTTGCTGTACTCTGCTTGAATATTGCTGATCTCTGGCTGCATTTCATTTTCACCTCCTACCCACCCAATTGTTGTGTTCTTAAACTTGGTGGCTTTTGAGTTGCCTGTCCCTACTATAATTCTCATTTTGGACACTCCTCCCAGTCCCATCTCATCAGCTCATTCTACAGAGTAGAGAGAGATCATTTGGGAAAGCCCACCCCATTAGTTTCTCAACCTTGAGTCATCTTGTGTTTCCTCCCTTCCCACTTAACCTAAAAATGCACTTTATTCAGCTGCTTTTACTGTATTTGTGTTTCTTCCTACTTCATTACTTTATTTTGCTTTTGCTGCTTGTTTTTTACAGTGTTCAATTGCATGTATTCTGCTGCATTTATTGTTGCTTGTTAGTAGCCTGATTAAGTTGTAACTGTTGCTCCAAGCCGCTTGGTTTTGGTTTAAGCACTTGGGCTTCAGGCCAGTTGCTTTACAATAAGAAGGTTGTAGTCTACACCCTTGTGGCAGGAGAGATAGCTTACATCCTTCTAAGTTGGGAATTGTTTGTTGAAGGCTTAGCGTGTCTGTTATTCGAAAAGTGTCTTAGTTCTGGTTTAAGCACTTGGGCTTCAGGCCAGTTATTTTACATTAAGAAAGTTTGTGGTCTGCACTCGTGGGAGGAAAGGCTAACTTCTGCCCTTCTGAGCTGGGAATTGCTGGTTGAAGGCTTATTTTGCCTGCTTATTTCAACTGTTTTTTTTCTGATGTTGGTGTACTGTGTTTGCTGTAACATGGAGTAGTTTCAGACCTGCTGAATCTAGCTCTGTTTGTATAACTTGAGCACTGAACCAGGCCATCTTTTGTTGGAGAGGGTTCCCCTGCACCCTCATTGCAGGAATGTGCAGTTTAGAACTCATCTGATTGAAGCCTGCTAAAACAGGCCTCAGTTTTGAGGTTTTTTATTGGTTCATTTGTTTAGATCAGTTTGTACTTATTTGCTACATAGCACCACATTTGTGCATCGCACATTGCCACACAAGCAATGGGTACCATTGGTGGTTATAGACGCTAACACTTTTGCCTGCAAATTTTCTCTTAGTACTCTGCTGGTGCATCATTGGTGAGTTCTCGTGTTTGTCCCTCACTGACACGTGATACTTTCATTTTCCTGAGGTATCAACACAGATCATACCCACTAGCCCTTCGTATTTTTTGTCCACTTCTCCTGTCCTCTACTTTACAATTCCTTCTTGTCCTCTTCCTGTTTTCTGACCACAGGAACTTACCTATTATTGTGGATGGACAATTTCCCACAGTTTCTCCAGCCAGCCTGGTCGGTATGGGCATCCTGAGGCAATGTAGCAATTGCCTCATTTACACTGACAAACCCATTCTTCTAGTCCACACAAATTCATTATGTGAGAGATGCATCTGTATCAAGGACCTAGAATCCAGACTCTCTCACTCACCAGTCAGTTCATCTGATACTAAGCAGGTTGTCAGCATGCGCACCTCACCCTCATGCACCTACCAGACCAACATAAACCTACATATGTGGAGGTCCTTACAAGAAGTTTACCTAAACATCAGAGAAATCTCAAACACAAACACGCTTTACATAATACATCCTCTGCAGAACATAGTACACATAATGTATCGCACACCAGTGTCTCACCAGTCAAGTCCCTAAGGCACAACACAAAAACAAACATCTTATTCGATTCAATTGTGCGAGACACAGATGTCCCTCTCACCAGGTTGGATAAGGAAAAGGTCATGGTCAGCTGTCTTTCAGGTGCCAGGATCTGCCACATCACGCACACATTTTTATTTGTCTGATGAAGTACAGGTATTACCCTGTACGAAAGCGCTTACTTTATTTGTTAATAAATTCTTCTTCTTGGAGTGCACCCAAGTCATGTTCATACTTTTTTTTGTTATTTTCCTAGTTTGTTCTTTGTTTTTATAGTACACACTCAAGTCTGTCAACAACAGATACTGTTATGACTCCATCGTAATCCATGTTGGTGTGAATGACTTGAGATGTACTTCACTGAATTATATGAAGAGAGACATGAGTGAGTTCTTGGATTACGTGTGTCAGGCAGGTATGTCCCTAGCCTTAAGCAGAATTTTACCTTTGCCTAGGATGATACCTGAATACAAACAAAAATGAATGACTTCAACAATTGGCTTAGTTTCTGGTGTCATTCAAAGCGGATACAGTATCTGTCAGCCTGGGATGACATGGTCAACAGACCTCAATGCTTTGCCAGAGATGGTCTTCATCTGTCAGCCGTGGGATTTCGGTTACTGGCTAAGGCTCTTGCCATCCCTGTAGTGCCTTTTTTTAGGCAATGTCGCAAGAACAAAATTCCTGATGTAAAAATACCCTTTAGAAACAACCTCAAAGTTATGCTGCTGAATGCTAGGAAACTAAACTGGAAACTGTACTCACTGGAAGCATTTCTCACCCTGGGAGATGACATTTGTGCAGTCATTGAGACCTGGTTTAAGGCTGCGGGGAGCACCCGAGCTATACCAGGTTACATTTCCTTCCACATGTTCAGACCACAAACTGAAGGTGTGAGAACTGAAGGAGGTATGGTGTATCAATATTCTTTAAAGATAAATACACCTGTAGATTCGTTAGCATGATTCCCTTAAATTACTTCAGGTGCAATTGACTTGTAGGTAAGACCCCTCTTCAGGTCATTGCCAGCTGTAGGACCCCCTCCATGAATCAGGACATCCACTCACCCTACGTGGGTCAGTCAAGATGCAAACACCCTGGTTTTGGGTGACTTTAATTACCCGTCCGTAGACTGGGTAAATTATGTGTGTTCTTCTAACTCACTTGCCCAAAGAACTAGATGGTTGGCAGACCGACAAGGGTCTTCAACATCCTGGACCTGGTGCTCACTAACATGGTGGACCACTGCACCACCCCCAGTGTGTGGCCATCCCTGGTGAGATCTGACCACATATCAGTCTCGCTAGAAGTAACTATAACCCAAGCCCCCCCCCCCCCCCCCCCAGCAACAACTAGATTAAAAAACTTCTCCAGGGACAGTTACACCCTCTTACATGACAGCATAAATAGCTTCATAGCCCCATACCCCACTGATGGAGCAGATACCTATGCTGAGTTATGCACCAATACTTTATAAAATCACCTGTATAATTGTATTGACGCTGCTGTACCTGATAGAACCAAAGCAAGATCTTCAAGAAAAACAAATCTGCCTGGCGGACAACTGTCATTAATAGGTTATACAACAGGAGAAAGAAATTGCCATCTGAGAGTAGGAATGAATGGTCTCAAAACTGGAAACACTCCCTCCTCAACTTAAACAACCAAATAAGACTCCTAGTGAAGACCTCTAAAGCTAACTGCAAATGCAGATCAACTTCCCTAACTAAGGATAATCACAAGGCATTCTTTAGTTACATCCATAACCTCAAAGGTAAGGCCCAGATTTGCACTGAACTCAGCTAATGGTACTACATGTATAGAACTTGTGGATATAGCAAACCTGAAGGATGACAAGTTCAGTGAAAACTTCACTCCCCTGTCCCCACCACATATACCCCAAAGTATTCCTAACACCTGTCCCCCACCTAGTATCTCTAAGGAGAAGGTATTAAATGCTCTCTCCAAGGCCAAAAATATAGCCTCTATGGGACCAGACAAAGTCCTGGGCTGTGTTCTACATGGGTTAAAACAGGAATTAGTATCACCATTGAGCACACTTTTCAGTCACAGCCTAAACACTGGCTCCATCCCAGTGGAATGGAAAACAGCTACCATCATCCCTTTGCACAAAGGGGTTGCATCCGTGGACGCTGGGAACTGCAGACTTATTAGCCTGACCAGCCTTATCTAGAAGGCCAAGGAGCGAATCATCATGGACCTTATTAACAAAGATATAGGAAATCTCCAAACACTCAACCCTACCCAGTTTGACTTTGTCAAGGTGAGATCATGCCTGTTTAACTTGATGGACTTCTTCGAGACAGTCACCAAAGCTGTAGATGAGGGCAGATCTGTGCATACAGGCTATCTAGACTTAGCCAAGGCCTTTGACACAATCCCCCACTCAGGCATCATTGATAAACTCACTCAGCTGGGTATCAACCAGTATATTGTCAGTTGGGTTGCAAACTGGCTCACTGATGCAACTCATACGGTTAAAATGGGAGACTCCAATTCCTCCAGCAGACCCGTAACCGGTGGTGTTCCACAAGGATCTGTTCTGGGACCCCTACTCTTTAGAGTCTACTTCTCTGAAGTACAGGCTAAAACCAAAGGACTGTGGCTGACAAAGTATGCTGATGACTGCAAACTGGGAGCAATCATCAAAACTCCTAGCAATGTCAACATCCTGCAAGAAGGTCTTACGCAGACTAATGACTGGTGCCAAAGGCATGGTCTTAAACGTTATGCAAAAAATGCATTATCATCCCCTTCAGCAAGGGTGATGTTCTTGCAAACTACCACAGCACACAGTCCGTGGTGAGAGATCTGGGTACACATGTTGACAGCAACCTTAACTTCGATCACCATGTGTCCACAGTGGTAAGAAGGACATTTTATATTGCTCATTTCATAAGTAAGGACACTGTCTCCAGAAAAAGATGTTATGACCCCCCCTTGTACTCTTCCCTCGTCTGGCCAATAATAGCTTGCAATGCTCCCTTTGGTATGTTCCTTTCCAAACACCTGCAACAATTGGAGAGACCATAAAGGTTTCTTACAAAGAAAATTCAGGGTCTTCAAGATCTGTCTTGTGTGGATAGACTGAAATCATTGTCACTTTGCTCTGTGTCATAGATGTTGCTCAGAGGTGACCTGTGCCTTGCATATACAGAGCAATTTCTAACCCATCTTTAATGGAAATGCTGCACATTCGCAAGTCAAATGGCACATGGGTTGCTCGCTCTAAGGACCTTAATCTGGTATGTGATATCAACAGAACTTGCTGGAGTGACAGATTTGTCTCTCAGAGGTTGCCCCACGTTTGGAACAAGCTTCCTATTCATGTTAAACAAAGCCCCTCATTGGCCCTATTTAAGTGTACTTTGGATGATTGGGTGGGTAACTGGAAATTCACCCAGGGGGATTCACTTATGTCCCTTTTGGACAGGGACAATAGATGCTGATTTTAGTGTCTACTTGAACCAAGACACCCTTGGGAACACAAGTTGGACTTGGCTAGGCTTGTAAGGGCCCTGGGGCTGTTTGCCTAGTAACCTCCTGTGATCATATGATCATATCTTACTTCTTCCCAAAGCTCTCCACAGGAAAGTTTATAGAAGTAAGTGGAATAGATTTTTTGTCTGGATTTGCTGCAAGGGACTAGACCCTTTTGCCCACCTTTTTCTGTTTTTGAGTTCTTACTGGGGTTTTTCAATCA
The DNA here is from genome assembly GCF_019279795.1 of Protopterus annectens. Lineage (NCBI taxonomy): Eukaryota > Metazoa > Chordata > Ceratodontiformes > Protopteridae > Protopterus > Protopterus annectens. Next base: position 122,130,644 of record NC_056727.1, read on the forward strand.
GGGACTAGTTCAGTTAGCGGCTATTTCTTATTTTCATGTGGGCAAACAACACACCCCCATTACTTTCCTTAGACTTTCAAAGGCCTTTTTGAAGTGTACCTTTTTGTTGCATTCATCACTGAGAGATACGGTACCCCCAGTGACATTACTGTTTTACTTCAAGGCCCTCACTTTCGCCCCTTTTGAACCTGTAAGTACTGCTGACCTGAAGTTTCTGTCCTGGAAAATGCTGTTCTCTAGTGGCTGTTACATCTGCTAGGAGGATTTTAGAGTTGCAAGCACCATCATGTATGGCTCCATATCTAGCCTTTCATAAGAGCAGGATTTCTCTTAGGACTAGTCTAGATTTTCTGCCCAAGGTGGCCTCAACATTTTCCTTAAACTGGGCTATCCACTTATTGGTCTTCCTTCACAATTTTTCTAACAAAGGTGAATGTCAATTGTATTCTGTGGCTGTTCAATGGTATTTATGCTTCTTACATTACACAAAAGACTTTCAAAAGCATGACCAATTCTTTGTCACTTTTCTAAGCTCAAGGTGGAGTGCTGAGTTTCTAAGTTTTTGTCCAAATGGCTTTTAGAATATATAGCTCTTGTTTATATGTCTAAAAGACTGTCCTTTTCCCTCTAAACCAAAAGTGAAAGTGCACTCTACTATAGCAGTTACTTAAGCAGTGTCCCTATTGATATTTGTGCAGCTGCTATATGGTTTACAATCTGCACCTTTATTTCTCATAAGCTTCATTAGCAGTCTAGATCAAGGGCCTCCTTTGGTTCTACCATTCTCCAGAAGATTGTTCCATAGTACCTTCCTGGGTGCATGTGCCTGGGGACTTTGTCTCAATTTTTAAGGTGGACAGAAAAGGCAAAACTGGATATAAAAGTTTTGTATTTACCATTAAGCTAGATAAGTGTTGTCTGCTTCCATCCATCTCAGCATTCCCCATCACTGTCCACCTACCAAACTGTCGCCTGTCTGTGGCTCCCATTGGACCCCACTGATCTTAACAGGGCGCCTTGTTTTTCAGCAATATGGTGATCTCTATCTGATAATAAATAGGTGTCACGTAGGGGTTGTAATATCTTGCTGTGTGGGGCAAACTCAGTCTGAAGGACTGGAGGTTGGTGGTGTATTGTGGGAAGAGGAGGAGGCTAAGCCTTGTTGCAGTGTGTGTTGTCTAAAGTGCTGAACTCTGATCTGTATGGGTCAGATATACCCAATTGTTGAGATGGATGGAAGAAGGCAACAGTGTGGATCTAATGCAATAGTAAGTGCCTAATTTTCATTTATTTTACTTTCTGGGTGCTGTAAGTGTTTAAAGTGATTTTAATGTATTTTTATGGGGAAAATTACTTTTTTTACTACTTAGCTGTTTTACTAACTACTGCTGCTCACCTTCCCTGTGAATCAGGCCTTTTTTTGTTACTTAGTAATGGAATAACATACCAGTCCATTGGTTCTTCCTTCTTTCAGCCATGAAAAGAAAAAAATTACAAAATATCCTTTGCCACCACAGCAGGCTGCTAAATTGTTTGACTGCCAAGGCCATTATTGGTTCTTCAATCCATTCATCTTTTTCCCTGCCTCTCTCTGGGTTAGTCTCTACAGTCACAATAGACAGGAGATTAGACAAGTCTGCTGTTGGAGTGCCCTTAGTGGAAAAAGGAGAACCACTCTTGTTGGACCTGGGAGAAGGGGTAGGGAATGCCACTCATCCTATGCAGAATGCTATGTTTATCCCTAGGGAGATTTTTTCCTGGCAAAAGTGGGTTCGTTTCTTCAGGAATTCCCGTCAAAAAGTATCCCGTCTCAGACCCTTTGGACATGAGTGATTTATTGGGCTTCGCTCTTGGTTTATTTCAGGCTCTTGACCCTTCTAGTTTAGCTGTTTCTGTTAGAAGAGATTCTTCATTCTTATACCTCTTTCACTTTCCTTCCTACTACTAATTTTCCTCATTTATGATATCTTCTCTAACTTACTTTGTATCACATCATTATTCAACTACTGCTCACCATACCCCTCCAAAATCATGCCCCTAGTAATCTGACACTATTTTCCTCTCTTTCTTCCACCATTCTGTCTTTCCCTTCACACCTTTATCTGTCAAACTTTCTGCTTTTATTCTCTTACTTGACCACCACTTAGAATTCTCCCACATTTCCACCACTGTCTCCTATCTTCCTCCTCTATACCTACTACTTCTTGGTAATGCCTCTTTTTACTTGTGCTGCAATTGGTCACATGTTTAACCTTTTTTGTACATAGTTTTTATTGTTCCTAATATACTTTACTTTATTCCTGTTAATTCTTTTACTTGATTAATTTGTACTGTGAATTTTTTTCTTGCACAATTTGTATTGTTGTATCTTTACTTGCATTTTTTTGTGCTGTGGAGCTTTTCTCCCCAGGCCTCCGCTGAAAAAGGGTGCAAACTCAGTCAAACTTTCCCAGTCAACAAATGTCAAATAAGTAAACAAATGCTTCATTTTCTGAACAGGTTAAATAAAATTTTTGAACCACAAAATGATAGTGAGGGGACAGATTCTGTTTTGTCTTCTCAGGTTTCTCATTTAGATTCTGAGGAGAGTGGCGGCTTTGGCCAGCCCCTTTGAATGATTCTCTTTCTCTGAAACATTTTCCAGAATGAGTCATTTATTTCAGTGGTAACATAAGAATATTCCACAGTACATAACGAATTGATTTATTACAACTGGAATTTCCATAACTACCCCAGTTCATCTCCTTTCACCACTGGGAGATGTTTGTCACAGCCAGTAATCTGACTGACAGCCAGCCTGTTTTCCCCAAGAAAACATAGATTGTATAAAGTTCTTCAGGCTAATACATTTTTATAAACTTACACCAGATCAGACCCAGCAGTTATTGCTTTAGTGTGCCCAACTGCTGCTGAACATTTAGTTAATGCCATCCCCTGTCTTCCTGACAAGGATGGGGAAAGCTTTTGATAGATATGGGAAAATGTGATCTTCTGCAAGACTTGTTTTAAAGAATTTTCAACTAAGCTGTTTATGCTTACCTTCTTTGAAATTTTGAATAATATTATAGCATCTGTTTCCTCTTCTGAGGAAAAATGTTATTTGATTTCTTCCGTGTATCAAAATGGCTACTCGCTGTTTGAAATCTGCATATGATTCTGTTGATGTCACTTCCCGGGCTGTTGACATTGGACATGTTATGAGGAGGTTTGCTTCGTTGTGTTCTCAAAACATACCAGAAGATGTCACAAGTGGAATTCTGAGTCCTCCCTTGGATAAAGAATTGTTTTGGGGCCACCTACTGCAGAGTTCCTTTGTTTCAAGGGATCTCTCAGATTCTCAGCATACTTTTTCCAAATTTGCCAAAGATGTTTAATGCTACCTCTGTGGCCCCCTTTAATAAGCAAAATAAACAGACCTCAGCAAGCTGCTGGTAAACAAATATTTAAAAAGCATTGATGGGGGGGGGGGGTCTAAAAAGAAAGGAGGAACTTCCCGGAACAAAGGACAGTATGAATGACTATATATAGGACTTTCAGAACAAAGGACAGTCTGACTGTATGCAGAACTCCCCTTCCAACCTGACAAACGCACAATGCTTCCAGAAAGTCTGAACCTTCACTTCTCTCTTTGACATCTAATAGTTTCAGACATATGGGTTCTAAAAGCAATCCATCATGATTACAGATGGCAATAGGAATCTCTCCCTTTTTGTGGGATTCTCCAGACCAAATGCCTCCTTTTCCTCTCATCATACACCATCTGCTGTCTTGGGGATGGGGGGGGGGGGGGGGGATAAAAGCAGTGCCTCCTCCTCAGATTTTATTCTAGAATGTTTCTGATGCCAACAAACGCTGATTCATGGTGACCATTCCTGGATCTTTTCTTTCCCAGCCTGTTTGTGATAGTGCCCAAGTTCAAAATATTATCCCTTCACAACTTGTTGCCCCTTATTCCTCATTTGAGTTTTCTAGAAATCATAGATTTAAAAGATCTGTATCATCGCGTTCCTACAGATTCACATTTCAGATGTTTCTTAAGGTTTTTTGTGTGTGAATCTTATCAGTTCTGTGCATTATATTTTGGCCTGCCTGCTCCTCTGTGTATTCACAAAATGTTTAGCTCCTGTGATAGCCTAAGGCAGACTGTAAGGTCTTCAAATTTTTCCTTATTTAGACAACTTGCTTATTTTACAAAGTCTTTCAAATTGTCATGAGCCTTTAATCTGGGTAAGGGATCTCCTACACAGACTGGGGTTCCTGAAGAGCATAGAAAAGTCTTGTCTGACTCCTTCACATAGAATCTTTTCCCAGGGTGTCTCCTGGACACCTCATTTCAAAGAGCTTTTCTTCTACAGGAAAAAGTAATTCTTTATATTTCTGAGATTTTCCACTTGGGCTAATGTCTCGGCCAGGGAGTTTCTTAGAATTTTGAGTCTCATGGCTTCTATGGTTCTTGGGATTCCTTTTTGCAAGACACGAGAAAAGATCCAGTGGTACCAGAGAAGTACAGTTCTTATTTATGGACAGTATTAAAGAATTGCTTCTTGGGCAGCCACGGTGGTGCAGCAGTTAGCATTGCTGCCTCACTGCAAGAGGTTCTCTGGTTCGATTTTTGGCTGGGGTGCCTTCTGTGCAGAGTCTGCACGTCCTCCCTGTGGTCGCGTGGGTTTCCTCAGGATGCTTCCGGTTTCCTCCCACATCCCAAAGACATGCTGTAGGTGGATTGGACACTCTAAATTGGCCCTAGGTGTGAGTGTGTGCATGTGTGTGCCTTCTGTGGAAGGTTAGGCGCCGGGCTGGCAACTCGATACTGTAAAACTCCACTGCCAGTCATGAGCGGACAGGTGATCTGCTGTGGCGACTCCTAACCGGGAAAAGCTGAAAGAAGAAGAAAAAGATTAAAAAATTGCTTCTTGAATTTTTTTTGTTAAACAAGAAACATAGTTATTAAATTATCACTTATGACATAGGCATTCATTCATGCATATAAATGAAAACAAACAATACTGACAATCCTAGCTGCGAGCATTTTACATCACAACCCATATTGACATAATCCTAGTTGCAAACATTATAAACCACTTGTAATCTACCTATTCACTGTCAGTCAAACGTTACACAGCTCATTCAAGTCCTGTCTTCTTTTAAACCTCATTCCACCCCTGTATGTATTGTTCCCACAATTCCCATTTTTCCTGTGTAATTTGCTCCTACCCTTTTGTAAAGATCCCAGTTCCAGTTGTTCTGCCTCTGTTACTATGGTCACTACTTATAGTACAGTTGTTTTAGACTTTGCTTTCCATTTTCTAGTAACTGCTTTTTTGGCAGCCACCATAATTAGACTCAGGAAGGCCTTACTTATGTCTAGGCATTTCCGATTTTGTATCTTAGCTCAAAAAAATCACTTCCCTAGTTAGCAGATTTGCTCACACAGTGTCTCTGACAGAGTAGTCTGCAGGGAATCTTTAAAGTCTTCCAACTCATTACACTCCCAGAAAATATGTTCCCAATTACCTCTTTCTTTCCCATCACACCTCCAACACGTGCTGTCTGCCTGAGGAAAAATTCTCTGGAGTCTACTTTGGGTATAAAAATATCTATGTAAACATTTCCAAGCAAAAATCCTAAACCTTCTAGAATGTTGTTGCATATTTGGGAGACATACATATATCCCCATTCTTTCTTTGTGAATTGTTTATCCATTCCCTCTTCCCAGTCCTTTCTAACCTCCTCTGATTGTTATAGTTATCATGCAGTAATTTATATGCTCTACTAATTCATTTTTTAATGGCAGCATGTGATAGTGTTCAATCTCGCCGTTTGTTCTTACACATGGGTTCGGAGCCGATCCGTCGCTACTGCAAGCTCTGCATCGAGAAGAAGCTCGAGACAATCTAATACCCACAATCCCCTCTGCCTTTACCTCAGATCTAGTTTGCCATAAGCTGGGAGCTAGCTCGAGCATCTTGAGATAAGATATAACTTTATTTTGTTATATTTTAGAGAAAATTTGTTCTAATAGTACCTTTTGGTATACTTAGTATATGTGTGTGTGAGTAGGTAGAATTTCGGTACCGTCGCTAAGTTTATTTAACTGGTTAGAGTTTGGGGCCTACCAACCCTACTTAAATTTGACAACGGACTGACTTTTACATCGGATTTGACCTTTTTCCACCGGATTTGACTCTTATACTGGACTTGACTTTTATCTTTCCTGTAAAATGTCTGAGAAAAGTAAATCGGGCTTTAAGCGTTGTCAGTGTGGCCAAAAAATGTCAGTTACTGACAACCATAGTTCCTGTGTCTACTGCCTTGGCCCTCTCCACTTACAAGAGGACTGCTCAATTTGTCACTCTTTTAGTGGGAGGGTCATGACAGATAGGCGCAGGAAACTCATGGACAGAGGGTTATTAAAACCTTCCTTTCAGGAGGCTCTGGATGCTTCAGACCAGGCATCAAAATCCTCTAAGGAATCGCCCAAGTCATCGGCTCTGAGCTCTTGAGTAAAGTTAGATCACCGGTTCCACAGACAGTGTTCAACTGGTGTCGGTTCCTGTGCCTCGCGTCTTGGGACCGGTGATGGTGCTCCCTCCATCGACCTTATTGAGGTCGGCTCCGTCTTCATTCGACCCGTTCTTCTTCCAAGCTCTCCGATGTCGATGTGGATCGTGTGGTGCAGAAGTTATTGGAGCATTCCCTGTCCAAACTTATTTCAGCTCCCACCCAGTTGGTGTCGAAACTTGAAGGCCTCCCATTGTCTCCATCCATTCCTCCTCTGAGACCTGTCCAGTCTTTGGAGCCGGAAGAGGTTGATCTTCTGATTGTGGTCCAGAACCGTCTTTCTCGGTCTGTTGATCTGTCCTTGGTTGTCAAACCGGTTCTGACTCTTTCTGCCTGTTTCGGGATTCTTCCCATTTCGAGGAAGGTGTTAGACAACCACATCAGTGGGATGCTCCCACGAGAAAGTCCAGGAAAAGATTGTGTAAGAGGAGACACTTGGATTCAAGAATCCTTGACATCCGATACTGACTTAGATGAGTCAGAAGGGTCCCCTAAGTCACCTTCAGAAGATGTCTCTTTTGACATATTGGAGATCCTGAAACAGAGAGGTGACTGGCAGTCCCTTCCCTCTTCTGAGGATGAGTCAGTCTTGCTGAATGCATTCTTCCTCCTGTCGCCCTTCGATGAATTAATGGAACTTATTGCTGCGTGGGAACTCCTGACACGGTGGAACCAGTCCCAAGGAAACCCAATAAATATATCACTGCTCCCCAGGACAAGACTTACTTAACAAAGGAGTTCCAGTGGGCGCTATGGTGGTGGCAGCGGAAAAGAGATGTCGGAATCTTCCTCATCTGTCCATCCCGTAATAAAGATTCTGGCGAGGCGATGGACAGGTATGGCGCATTTTTAGTTCAGCGGCTTTTTCCATGCGATCCCTGAACTATTTGACCCACTTTACACGGCTACAGAGGATCTAGTCAAAGAGTTGGGAGATACCCTCCAGGGTACTACGGATGCTGCTGTCTCAGAGAAAGTGGCGCAACTTAATACCCTTACATCCATTGTGAACTCGTCCATGAGGCTGATCTCTTCTTCAGCGATTGCTCTTCGCAGACAATCCTGGATGCGCTTATGTTCATTTGGAAGCCTTCAAGTCTTCCTTTACTAACGCCCCATTTGACGGTGCCACTCTCTTTGGCCCCAAAGTAAAGGAGACCCTTACCCGGTGTGAGCAGGAGGGAAAGACTCTGTCTGCTGTGGAGTCCGTTTTCCACCCCAACCAGACCTCCCCAAGGGCAACGTGGTGGAAAAATGTGGTTTCGAAAACCCCAAGGATCTTTCCCAGGCACACAGGGTGATGCCTTCTAGAGGCAGAGGAGGGGCAGAGGTGGAAGACGCCGCCCTGGCGGCAGAGGGTCCGCAGAATCAAGGTGACAGGGATACACTCCTGGTAAACCTTTCCAGCACTCCTGAGAGGAGGCCCGACTGTCCTGCTCTGGAGGCAGTCGGAGCTTTATACCCTCAGGCCTGGCAAAGTATAACTACAGACAAGTGGGTAAAAAGCGTGGTTACCAGAGGTTACAATATACCTTTTCTATCCCATCCCATTCCAAAGAAAAGACTCCCACATGTTCCCCCCCTTCTACGACTGCCACCAGCTATAGAAATTTCAAAGCTGCTAGAAAAATGTGTCATCCAACCAGTCCCAGCGGACCAGAAAGGATTCGGGACTTACTCAAGGTTCTTTTTAGTTCCAAAGAAAACAGGGGACTGGAGGCCCATTCTGGACCTAAGCTCAATACCTTCGTCAAGAAAGAAAAGTTCGAATGGTCACGCTTCAATCGATCCTTCCATTCTTACAGAAGGACGACTGGATGTGCTCAATAGATCTGAAGGATGCATACTACCACATCAAAATGGCCAGAGCATCCAGAGATCATTTGCACTTCCGGCTGGGTGCCAGTCACTTTCAATTTCGAGCCCTGCCCTTTGGTCTGACCTCAGCCCCCAGGGTCTTCACCAAATGCATGACAGTGGTAGCGTCTCACTTGAGACGCCAAGGATTCCAGGTGTTTCCGTATCTGGACGACTGGCTCCTTTCTGCCACCACCCAGCGTCAACTTGTACAGGCCAGAGACTATACTCTTCAACTGTGTATTCACCTAGGAATATCCGTAAACTTCGGAAAATCCTTACTACAGCCATCACAGAGCATCTTATTCATAGGAGCGGAATTAAATACACATCAGTTAATTCTAAGACTTCCTCCAGAAAGGATACTTTCACTTCAGACTCACATCTTCTCTTGTCCAGGAAATCCCCAGCAAAACTAGTTCTGAAGGTTTTGGGACTCATGTCAGCTTCTCTTATTGCAATACCCTTGGGAAGGCTGCACATGAGAGTCCTACAATGGCTACTGTTTGCACAATGGTCGTTCCAACAACTACCTCTAACACACGAGATTCTTATAACGAACACATGCAAAACACACCTAAACTGGTGGCTTCAAATGTGCAACCTTTCCAAGGGGAGACCATTTGTGCTACCCACGCTTTACGGTGACCACGGACGCTTCCCTGATAGGGTGGGGGGGCATCTTTCAGGGACAGACAGTCCAAGGCGAATGGACCAATTTAGAGTACAATCTGCACATCAGTGTTCTAGAGTTGAGGGCAGTGTTTCTAGCGTTGCAACACTTTGCTCCCCTTCTTCCTCTAGGAACTATTGCAGTTCAGACGGACAACATGTCGGTAGTCTGGTACATAAACAAGCAAGGGGGAACCAAATCCTATCAGCTATGCAGAGAGGCCATGAGAATCTGGCAATGGGCGGAGTCCATGGGTCGCTTTCTAATAGCAACGCACATCCCGGGGTCATTCAACGTCATAGCCGACAGGCTGAGCAGAGCAATTCTGTTACCGCCCGCAGTGGTCCCTAAAACAGTCAGTTGCGAAAAGATTTTTCTTCGCTGGGGCCAGCCTTCCTGCGATCTGTTTGCGTCTCCAATGAACCCCAAATGCAGGAGCTACTTTGCCCTATTACCTCCAGGGAAGTCCCCAGGGACGCACTGATTCACGATTGGCCCGGGACTCCTGTACGCATTTCCTCCATTCCCCCTGATATCAAAGTTTCTCCAGAAAGCCAGAAACCTACACAGGACAATAATCCTCATTGCCCCATTCTGGCCTCGTCAAATTTGGTTCCCTTCCTGATGACACACTGCATTCGGGGACCCTGGATCCTGGACCCAGAGCCAAATCTATTGACTCACTCGTCAGGGGCTCCCCATCCCGCTCTTGTCCCTCCATCTAGCAGCTTGGCTGCTCCAGTTCCCAACTTAGCCAGGTCTGATCTTCTTTCGCCTGCAGTTCAGAATATATTAGTGGCTTCTCATAAAGCTTCCACTACTAAAACATATTCTAGTAAATGGAAGCGATTTGTATTCTGAATACACAGCAACTGGATCCTTTTATAGCTCCTTTGAATAAAATATTAGAGTTTTAACAGACTTGTTCCATCAGGGTGCTTCTCCTGCCACATTAAGAGTTCAATTGGCTGCCATTTCTAATTTCCATGTGGAAGAATGCGGGCTCCTGTTATGGCCCACAGACTTTGTAAAGCCTTTTAAAAGGGCCTTTCATATTAGACCAGCAATTAGATCTCCTACGTCACCTTGGAGTCTAAACTTATTGTTATCTAAGTTAATGTTGCCCCTTTGAACCAGCCTCCTCTTGCCCATTGAAATTTTTGTCTTGGAAGACTCTCTTTTGGTAGTCATTACATCCGCTAGGCGAGTATCTGAACTTCAAGCTCTCCATCAAGCACCCTTATTTGATCTTTCACTCTGACAGAGTTTCTCTTGAACTAATTCATCCTTCCTTCCTAAAGTTTGTTCTGTTAATAATATTAATCAGTCCATTGAATTACCCACTTTCTTCAAGAATCACTCCAACAAAATGGAGTATATGTTGCACAAATTAGATGTTCACAGACAGCTAAGGTTTTACTTGGATAGAACAAAAGATCACAGAAAACTGATCAACTTTTGTGGCCTTTGCTGATAACAGGAAAGGAGTAGCGGTTACCAAAAGAACTCTTTCTAAGTGGTTAACGGATTGTATAATCTATGTCTATGATTCTGCAAACCAAACTCTTTGCACAAACCCAAAGGACATTCCACAAGGTCAGTGTCTACATCCCTGGCTCATGCAGCCCGCCTACCACTAGACGCTATTTGTGCGGCTGCTACTTGGTCTAAGCCACATACATTCATTTCTCATTATAAGGTAGACAAGGTTTCTAGGGACAGGGCAACCTTTGGTTCCACTGTGCTCAAGAACGTCCTTCCGTGAGTTCCTCAGGAACAAGGAGCTAGACCATGTGTAAGAACAAAAGATTGAACACTATCACATATAGAAGTTATGTCCTTACCATAACGTTCCATGTGGAGTGTTCATCTCGCCTTTGTTCTTACATTCCCACCCTCCCACCCTTAGGAAGAACGTTCAGTTTTGGTGCCTGGCCTGGTGCATTCTACTTCTGCATTGCAGTTGTTGTATATATAGTTGATATGTATATATATATGTGTATATATGTATATAGACCCTTAGTTCTGTGCATATGTGATGTAAGCATGTGTGTGCTCTTTCTGACTACTGGTTTGCTTGCAAACTAGATCTGAGGTAAAGGCAGAGGGGGATTGTGGGTATTAGATTGTCTCGAGCTTCTTCTCGATGCAGAGCTTGCAAGCGGCCGACACGGAGCTGAGGATCGGCTCCGAACCCATGTGTAAGAACAAAGGCGAGATGAACACTCCACATGGAACGTTATGGTAAGGACATAACTTCTATTTCTGTTCTAAATTCTAATAAAAACTCTATCAATTCTGGTCTTTCATGTAGAACCCTCATATTTCTTTCTCTTTACCTGTACTCTGATATCCGTCCTCGATAGGGAAGGCAATTTTTAACCTGCAGTACAAATAATCGGCCTCCTCCGATTCTGTTACTTTTCCCCCTCTAGTTATTTGCTCCCAATACCATGGTTCTTTTGCTAGTTTTCTCCAATAAATTCCAGCCCACTCTTTAGCTGCCACACTGGAGCAATTTTTAATCTATACTCCTAAATACTTAATGTTTATCATGCCCCCATAAATATGGACATTACTGAACAAATTCATGTGTGGGTACATAATTTACCACTATTGGCTTTGTTTTAGTTTCATTAATTTTGTATCCCAAAAAATGTTTGAAACTTTCTCAAAATGTTCCACTACACTGTAATATCCCATTTTTTTGTTTTGTCAGGTGTAAAATAATATAATCTGCAAGTAGAGCCATCTTTTCTTGACTACCATACCAGTTATATTCTTGAATTTCTGAGTCTCTTATTTTCTTTGCCAGTGGATGTCCTTCCATTTAACTGTTGCAGTATTCATAACATTAGGGGTCCCCTGCCTAGGGCAGCCTGACATCCAGCCAATATAGCAAAGCCTTAGATTGCTTTAAGGTACGCTATATGTCACATGTATGCTCCTTGCGTAGTGTAGGGCATAAAGGTGATGTCCAGATGTACCATCCTCAGAACTTCTTTGCTGCCAGTCTGAACGCCATATCTTGATCATCTGTCTACCTACATTTCATTGCTGGTTTCACCAAGCCATTGCAGATAAGTGCCCAGTTTGGGTTTCTTTTTTTACTTGTCTTTCTCTTTTTGTTGTATGTGGGGTTTCATGTCATCCAAGAAGGGTAAATGCCAGTGTGGGAGACAGATTCCCCATAAAGACCACCACGAACAATGTCTGTTTGCACAATCATATGTCCTGTTCCATCTGTCAGGCTTTTGTACCCAAAACCTTAAGTAGTGGATTTTCTTCTTTGGAGCTATATCTTAAGAATCAGCATCTAAAACTTCGTACAAAAGAAATGATAGAGGGAACTTCCTGCTCCAAGGGACAGCCGTCAGGGAAGACCAAGAAGCCTAAGCCAGAATCTTCTGCTGTTCAGGCTCCTCCGGATGTCTCTCCTGAGATAAGTGAATGCCTGGAGGTTCGCCCAACTTTGTTGTTGGATTCCTCTGCTATGACTTGGGTTGTGGAGGCTGGGAGGATCCGACTTTAGGCATGTCTGAGGAGGCTTTGCAGACATCTATTTCAGACATTTATCATTTCCATGGGGCCTAGTGGTGGTCTTCAGATTTTAGTCAGAGAAGTCGTCCCTACTACCATTATTGAATGCCATCCTGATTAAGAGCCTTCCAAATTTTATAAAGCAAACATCCCATTAAAGAAAAAACAAGACTAAACATGTTTCTCCTGCTATTAAGGATCCACAGAGTGAATGGCATGCCTTCACTAAGGGTTTGTTTAATGCTTTGATGGCATGAAACCTAATCAGGGAGTGTCTGTTCCAGCTCAACCTTGGTCCTGTACTCCCCTTAAAAGACCTAGGGAACAGGATTCCTCCGAGGAGAAGCTGGTCTTGGATGAAGAATCCCTTGCTTAATCTTCTGATTCCTTTCAGATTCCTTCTCCTTTGGACTTTGGGTCAAAGGAAGAGGAATCTACCAGCCCTGATAACTCACTTTGAACATTTCTTTAGGGGAGACGATCTCCAGGATGATAAGAGTTATTGTGCTTATTTCCCTGAGATTCATAAGAGGTACTACGAGTTGCTGCAGGTAGAATCTTAAACCTTCTGCTGTTCCTCCTGTTTTGGCTGCTTTGTTGGATATATTTTCCAATGCCTCTAAAGCTCCTGATTCTCAGCCCCCTGCTCCCAAGAAATCTGATAGGTTCTATAGGGTGCCTGAGGACTGTAAATTTTTGTACAGGTGTCCTGCTGCTGACCACTCAGTAGTGTCTGTAGCCTCTGACAAGCCCTGTCAGTTGCTTCCTTTGCCCAAATTATTGCTCTCCGATAAAGATAGCAGAACCGTGGAAAGGCTAGGTAAGAAGGTTTGCACCTCTGCTACCTTGGCTTTTAGGGGTGTTAATTATCAGACACACATGTCCAGGTATTTGTTGACTGTCCTGTCTTAGACATGTCAGGTTACATCTGATCTTCCAGACACTGAAGGTAAAACTTCTGCTCTTTCCCTGTTGGGGACTTCCTCCCAGGTGGCTCATCATTCCATCAAGTGTAGTTATGATGCAGCAGATGCTTCTTCTAGGGCTGCTGCTTTTAAGTCAGTGAAGAGGAGGTATTCTTGGATTCAGCTTCATCCTTTGCCTTATGATATCAAGGCTAAGGTGATGGGATGCCCCTCTTGATAATAAACACTTGTTTGGTGAAGCTGCTGCTGCTATGTTTAAGTCCCTTCAGTATAAGGGAAATGCTTTACAGGAACTTAAGCATGTTTGTTTCTCCTGTTAGTAAATTTCAGAGAAGCTACCCCAATAAGCCAGCCTTTGCTTGCAGGCAATCTTGCCCTCCTCCTAAGGGCAAAAAAGGGTGGCAAGTGGGCTCCTCCTGCTAAGGCTACTCAGACTTCAGTGCCTCAGAAGTCTTCCTTTCCAGATAAACCAGGTGCTGTCTGACTATCCTATTCTTTCCAGCCATTTTCCTCTCTCTTTGCCTCTCTCTCTTCCTGTTTGGCTACAGATTACTCAAGATTCCTGGGTTCTATCCATTATTCAGCAGCAGTATTTCATGGTTTGGAAATCCCTTCTACCTTTTATGAGTATTCGGGAACAACTCTCCTTTTTCCCCAGAGGTGCTTCAGGACCTTTTGACTCTGGATACTATTCAAGAGGTGCTTGTGTCCCAAAGGTGGGAGAGGGTTTTACTCCAGGATGTTTCTAGTACTCAGAAAAGACGGTACTTGGAGACTAATTCTAGACCTCTCTCATCTAAACACTTTTCCGAAGGTGCCCTCTTTTCGAATGTTGTCCTTTCAGACTTTGTTCCCTCTTTTGCTTCCTATAGCTTGTATGGTGTCTCTGGATCTCAAGGATGCTTATCCCCATAGTCCAATCATTCCCTTTTCAGGAAGTTTTTATGTTTCATTTTCAGTTCTCTGCTTTGCTCCTTGGCCTTTCTACTGCTCCAGGGGTATTTACCGAATGCCTTGCTGCTGTGATTGCTTTTTGCTGGATTCAGGGGATCAAAGTATTTCCTTGCTTGGTTGACCTTCTGTTTCAGGCATCCTCTCCAGAGATCCTGTTGCAAAATCTGCATTTTGCCATTTCTTCTTCAGACTCTGAGGTTTACAATGAACTTCAAGTAGTCCTTTCTGACTCCTCCTTGGGACCATGTTTTTCTGGGTTGCAGGATTCAGACGGTGTCTTTGCTGGTATCCCTGCCTTACTCCCAAGGCCTTGACCCTCATCTCCTTTCAAACTCTTCTTCCTCTGGCCTCCATTACAGGCAGGGAGTTTCTGAGAGCTCTGTGTTTCATGGCTTTCCAGCATCCCTATGCTCCCCCTGGCCAAACTTCACAAGAGGAAGTTTCAGTGGTTCCTGAAGTCAGTTTGGCTTCAACATGTTCATCCCCTAGAATTTGTAGTTTCTTTTCTACCCTGTCTGAAGAAGAAACTCCACAGGTGGATGCAGCAGTTGTCCCCAAAACCAGGGCTGCCTTTTCATCCCCCCTCTTCCCTCTTAGGGGCTGTTCACAGATGCTTCAGACATGGGATGGGGAGCAGCTTTTAGCTCCTTAAATGTGCAGGGGGTGTGGTCTCATCTTCAACAGAAGTAGCACATCAGTGTCAGAGATGCAAGCCTTTCTGCTGGCTCTACAGACTTTTCATCCTCTTTTCTCCCTGGGATCTTTCAAGGTGTTTACAGACACCACCACAGTGATGTGGTATTTAAACAAACTGGGGGAACAAGATCCTGGTATGGGATCTTGCTGTCCAGTATCAAGTGACTGATCAGGCAGTTTGCCACAGTGTTTTGACCTAAGGAAATATAGACCCACTGAACAGGTCCTTAACTCAGTCCCACAAATGGATGCTTCACAGGGATGTGTTTCTGGACATTGTCCACCATTGGGTTATACCTCAAATAGACCTATTTGCCTTCCCTCTGAACAGACAACTTCCTCTATATTGTGCCAGAGTTCCAGGTCCTCTCGTGCGGAAGGTGGACGTCCTCTCTTTTTCTAGGAAGGAGACGTTTCTTTGATTTCCCTCCCCTTCCCCCCTTTCCAAAAGTCCTATTCAAAATTCAACATGCTCCAAAATCTTGTTGGTGACTCCCTTTTGGCTGAGACAGCATTAGTTCCCTCTTCTGCATTTAGCTAAGGGCAATCATCACAAGTTACCTCACAGGGTAGACCTACTCACACAAGGCAAGGGATCCCGCATCCATTCCCACCTGTCCACTGTTCAACTGACTCTGTGGGTGATAGGATTTTGATTCCACATAGACACCTTTTTTCTGAGGACCTGCTTAGGGTCCTGCAGGAGGACAGGAAACCCAATACTAGGAAATCCTACCTATCCAAATGGAAGAAGTTTTCTGTTTGGTGTCTTTCTCATAACCTGGATCAGTTTCTGTGGATGTTCCTTTGGTTCTCTCTTATCTGTGTGAATTGCTTAATGCTGGGTTGGCTTAGTCTTCTGTCAAAGCCCACTTATCAGCTATCTCTGCTTGTCTGCCTTTACCTCCTTCTTTAGCTTCTAGATTTGAAAGTAAACAATTCTTTAAAGGTGTCCTTCATATTAGGCTTCCCAGGAAACTTGTTTGTCCTCCCTGGGATCTTAATTTTCTTTAGAAAAACTGACTCCTGCTCCTTTTGAGCCTGCTGCTTCAGCTTCCTTGCAACATTGCTCTTGAAAGACTGTTCTTTTGTTAGCCCTTACTTCTGCCATACTGGTGTCTGAGCTTCAAGTCCTTATGGCTTGTCCTCCTTTTTTGTGTTTCATAAGGACAGGGTGTCCTTGCATACTAATCCTTCTTTTATGCCCAAAGTGGTGAATGAGTTGTCCCTTAATCAGTCCATTTATTTGTCCACTTTTTCCTTCTCCAAAATGCCAGTGAGAAGGTGCTGCACAAGTTGGATGTGCATAGACAACTCAGATTTTATTTGGATAAGACTGAGTATTAGAAAATCTGATCAGCTGTTTGTTTCCTTTCATCCCAGGTCCTTGGGATTAGCCACATCCAAGCAGACTTATTTCTTCTTGAATCTCAAAAAGTGATTTATTTTTGTTATTTTTCATGGTAAGAGCCTTCCTTATTCTGTTAAGACCCATTCTACTAGGGCTGTGGCTTCTTCTATTGTTTTTTCAAGGGTATGGATTCTAACACTATTCTTGGGGCAGCTTTCCTGGACTTCTGTGCATACATTTACCAAGCAGTACAAGTTGGATGGAATCTCCAGAGCTAGAGCTGGTTTTGCTAGGGCAATCCTTCATGGTTTCCTAGAGGGGCCTGCTGGTCCCTCCTCCTTCCAAGTTTCTTCCTGAGCTTTGGCACTCTCCCTAATGTTTTGAACACTCCAGCAGTGAAATGGAAGGACATAGTGCAGTTGTGTAAAATCTTACCATAATGGTAGATGTCCTTTTCTTCACTGTTGCAGTATTCATTCCCTCCCCCTGTGTTAAATGGAGATTTATATTTTATTCCTTCTAGCAGAGCTAGTTTGGTGTATATTACATTATTATTTTAATTTATATGTAAGGACATTTATTTTATATTTTCTTTAGTCGTCATGGCATTCCAATCATGAACCATACAGTTATGCAAGCCTAGTTTATTTAATCCTGTACTTTAGTTGGCTTTGTGTCTTTGAATGAATTTGTATAGAGTATTTTCATCATTTTGTCAAGTAAAGGTAATTAGCTCTATAATTCAAATGAAGAGAGGCATAATGCCATGAAAGAAATAAAAGTTTAAGATATATAAAAGCTGGTGAGAGTGAAGATATACAGACTGAGTATATTGGGTTATTATTTAAATTCTTTTGGCTAGTGAAAGTAGTTGTATAGAAATTGATATAAACTGCACTACTAGTGCATATAAATGAGTGGATCTGGAATTAGTAGAACTGTTTTATCTGGAATTGGACTAGGCTTGTAAAGGCTTTTATGCCATTAGCCTAGTAATCACCTATGAATCTATGGACAGTACACCTGAGGTGTACAACTTTGTCTGGGTGTAATATCCCTTTTTGGGGGGGGGTCAAAAATGCACAGAGGTCCTCATGAATCCCTTTTAGACAGATTTATTTATTATTTAGGCTGTAAAAAGAGAGCACATTAATATTTTCCTAGATTAACTATTATGAACTATTAAAACAATAAAAACACTTGCCTTTCCTAGAGGAGAAACTTTGAGATGAATAGACACTTCAAGGGAGGAGTGCTGTAAACCCAGTAGTGGTTGCTTTCTTCCTGGAACTGGAGTGTTCTTTGTGCCAGTATTCGTTCCGTTTGCAGTCACTGTTTGAAGTAGAGCAGTCAGTCTGCAGACCCCCTTGAAGCGTCTCCTTATCTGGACGCATCTCCTCTAGGAAAGGCAAGCAGTTTTATTGTTTTTATTTTATGGCCTCAGTGACTCCCCCAGGTACTGAAGTTATCCACCTGCTACCACTCGGGCCAGGTCAGAGCTGGTTTAATAGTAATAGATGAACTGTTAAAGAAAATAATAAATGAAGCTAGGTTGTATGGTTGTGACAACTGGCATTTTTTAAATAAAATGTGAGAGTTTTAGAGGATACAGAATATTCTTTTGTTTCCATTTTTTTTTTTTTTTTTGCATACAGTAAACTCTGTTAACTGGCACCCATGGAGATTGGTAGATGCCGGATAACTGTAGTTTCTGGTTGCTTGAGAGTTATTATTAAAAATAGGCCTGACTAATACTGTACCCTGCACTATTTGTTTGGTTTGACTTGTTCTTAGGTTGGGAAGAGAGAATTTATTCCTATCTTCCTTTTTAAAACTGTAAAACACTAAAAACATAAGGTAGGTTTCTTCGGGGGGGGGGGGGGCAGAAAGTGCAACACATGAAAATTGTACTCCATTTCATTTTTTTTTTCCTGGTTGCTTGAGAGTGCCGCTTGTTTGAGTTCTGGTTAACTGAGAGTTTACTGTACTTCTGTATCTTGGGACGGGGAGATCACATCAAGATGTCCTTCTATTCCAATGTTGCAGTATTCTACATGTGGGTTTACTCCTCATCCTATGCATACACCCGGCCAGTATTCCAAAGTTTTTCAGTCCCTCAGTGGTGTGTGGGACATCTGAAGTGGCTCGGGGAACGTGGGCCATAAAAGTCATGTCCGCACGCACCAGTCCTCAGAACTTCTCAGCTACCAGTTGTACACCAGGTGTTCCTGCTACTCACTGATGTCAGATTTGGAAAATCAGATAAGTACCCCATTGGGGAACCTTTCAGTCTTTCTTTTTTTTTGATTATATTGTTTGTTCATGTCATCCAGAAAGGGTAAGTGTAAGTGTGGCCAGCAGATTCCCCACAAAGACACTCATGATCAATGCCTTTTTTGCTTGCGTAAAGAACATGATTACGAGAACTGTCCTATTTGTCAGGCGTTCGTCCCCAAAACCCTACGTAGCCACTTGCATGCTCTAAACTTATTTTTAGAGAATCAATGGTTGAAACAACTAGCGTTAGGGATGGAAGGCTCTTCAGACGTTCCTTCAGAGCCGCCAAAGAAGGCCAAACCCATGCGGCCTACAACCACTGTCCATCCCTCAGCCTGTGGCCAACATCGGCCTGGCAGGGGAATCGGATTCCGCTACAAAGGATAAGCGAGTACTTCCTAGGAAGCAGCACACTCCTGCGTGGATGGCACTTCCGTAGAGGTATTACTGACATCTGTCTCAGATGCCGGCAGGGAACCAGCACTTTCTGTAGGCCTGTCGGATTCCGCCGCTCCCTTACAGTCTCGGGACTCGAGGCCTTCTACTCGGATGCCAGCTAGGCCCCTCAAAAAGAAACAGAAAATGAAGCATATATCTTCCCTGTCTGAAAGCATGCCTGACCGGCAGGCTTTCAGCCAAAGCTTGTTCAATGCCTTTACGGCCCTACGGCCTGGCCTCCCTCTGCAGGCAGTGCTAGCATTGCCCCTCCACTCTTGAGTCCTAGGCCTTAAACCTCAGACCCTGCTAGGAGAGAAGAGGAGGATTTTTCTGATTCTTCCTCTGAAGAGTCTCTCTTACACCTCCCAGAGAGTACGGTTCCCCAGAAGAAGAATCCGTAGACCCGGACTCCCCAGCTGAGGAATTGACCTTTGGGGAAACGATATCTAAGATACAAGACCACTTTAAGTGGGTATCCACTGAAATGACTGAGGCTCAGAAGAGGTACTATGACCTCATTCAGATGGACTCCCCGAGTCCTGCTGTACCTCCAATCCTGCCTGCTTTTATGGATGCCTTCTCCTCAGCATCCTTAAACCCAGATTCACAACCACCTGCCCCATGCATACCTGACAGAATCTATAAAGTGCCTAAATCAGACAAATACCTCCTCAAGTGTCCTCCAGCAGACCCAGCTACTTTCTCCATATCCACAGTTAAGGCTTCCAAACTCCAACATACAACCACCATACTTCCTTCTGACAAAGACAGCAAGGCCATGGAGCGTCTGGGAAAGAAGATTTACACTTCTACCCTGTCCTTTAGAGCTACTAATTACCAGACACACACAGCCAAGTATACCTTAACCCTCCAGGAAAAAGCCACCAAGGAGTTTGCTGATATTCCAGACTGCACAGCCAAAACATCACTGTCTTCCCTCCTGGCCCTTACTGCCCAGGTGACCAGGCACTCAAAGTGCAGTTATGATGCAGCTGAAGCCGCATCTAGGTCAGCTGCATCAGCTTCTGTCTCTAGGAGATATTCATGGTTACACTTACAGCCCCTGCCTGACTACTTTAGGGCAAAGCTCATTGATGCATCCCTGGATAATACAGCCTTGTTTGGTGCTAAAGTGGCTGACCTTTTAAGTCCTTTCAGCAAAAAGGGAAAGAAATGCAGGACCTAAAACACCTGCTTGTTTCAGCTATACCAAAGTTTCAAAGGAACTACCCTTCAAAAACCCACTTCATTAGAAAACAGTCTCACCCTGCAGCCCCCTCCAGGCCCAGGAAACCTACTAGGAAGCAGCCCCCTCCGGCTAGAGCTTCTCCCTCCTCCAGCCAGAGGCCACCCTTTCAAGATAGGGCAGGTAGCATCTGATTACCTGCCAACCTTGCCCCTTCCCCCTCTTCCCTCTCTATCCCTGTCAGTCCGTCTCTCTCTCTCACTGCCTCGCTGTATGGTCCTCACAACACCTCGAACAAATGGGTCCTGTCCATCCTCCAGAATGGTTACTTCATGGCCTGGATCCACCCCCCCCCCAGAACGAACGGGCATTCCACAGCCCCCAACACAACAATTACATCTCTTGCAACCTGTGTTGCAAGCTCTGCTGACTCAGGGTACCATTGAGCCAGTGCCTACAGCCGCAAAAGGAAGAGGTTTCTACTCCAGTATTTTTCTGGTCCCCAGAAAGGATGGATCCTGGAGACCAATACTAGACCTCTTCTATCTCAACTTATTCCTAAAGATCCCTACCTTCAAGATGCTGACTTTACCTACCCTCTTCCCCCTGTTACTGCCCCAAGGGTTCATGGCAACCCTAGACATAAAGGATGCTTACCTCCACATCCCCATAAAACACACATTCAGAAAATACCTGAGGTTCTTGACAGGCACATACAATTTTTAGTTCTCTGCCTTGCCCTTTGGGCTTTCCACTGCACCCAGGGTGTCACAAAATGTTTGGCTCCAGTGATTGCCTGTTGCAGAACAAAGGGAATCCAACTATTCCCTTACCTAGACGACCTTCTGATTCAGGTGGACAACAAGGAGACCCTTCTGTTGCACATTCATGTAGTTGTGCCCCTCCTACAGTCTCTAGGATTCCAGATAAATCTCCCAAAATCACACCTGGAGTCCACTCAGGACATTGTCTTCCTGGTGTGCAGAACTTGCACAGACCTCATGAAGACTTACCTGCCACGACAAAAGGTGGAATCCCTGACAGAACACCTGCTTTGCATCTCTCAAGCTACAGAGCTGACAGCAAGGCATTCCCTCAGACTTCTGGGTTACATGGCAGCCACCAGTACCATGCTACCCTTAGTAAGACTGCATATGAGGAAGTCACAGTGGTACCTTCTGTCAGTCTGGACCCAACACTCCCATCTTCTGGAGTACAGGGTTCCCCTTCTCCTTTGCTTGATACTAGAAATTCACTGGTGGCTGGTACAAGTGGCCAGCAGCCCAGGTCTACCTCTTCAGCCACCCCTACCCACACAAGGCATGCATATGGATGCCTCAGACTTGGGCTGGGGAGCAACTCTAGGGCAAAGAAAATTGCAGGGCCTGCGGCTGATGCCACACAAACTAGAACACATCAATGTTAGAGAGATGAGGGCAATTTGTCTTGCCCTGCAAGCCTTCCTACCGTACCTCCAGAAAGGCCCATTGAAGATTTTCATGGACAAACATCATGGTTTTGTGGTATCTCAACAAACAGGGAGGGACCAAATCATACCTCCTTTGCAGACTAGTTCTGCTGGTTTGGGAACTGGCCACCTCACAGGGAGTATCCCTGCAGGCGGTTTACATCCCCTCTCTTCACAACTCCCAGGCAGAATGTCTCAGCAGAACCATCACAAACAACCACAAATGGATGCTTCACAGGGTCTTCGTGGACCTGGTCCACCGGTGGGGTATACCTCAAATAGACCTTTTTGCCTCCTCCATCAACAGGCAACTTCCTGACTTCTGCACCAGGATACCAGACCCCCAGACACTGGCAACAAATCCCTTTTCAATATCTTGGAAGGGGAAATTTCTGTATGCATCCTCCCCCTTTCCCATTGATTCAGAAGGTCCTGCTGAAAATCCACCAGGACAGACCAAAAATCTTGCTGGTGACTCCCTACTGACCAAGGCAGCACTGGTTCCCGCTACTCCTTCAATTGTCCAAAGGGAATCACCATAAGTTACCCCCCCCTCAGTGGACCTCTTCACAGAGCACAAGGGATCACAGATACACCCACAGTGTCAGTCACTGCACCTCACCATGTGTTTGATAGGATTTTGATCCTCTTTAGACACCTTTATAATGAGGACACGCTCAATGTCCTGCAGGATGCCAGGAAACCTAACTCAAGAAAATCTTATCTTTCAAAGTGGAAAAGGTTTTCCATATGGTGTCACAAAAGACAGTTGGACCTGCTGGCAAGCAAGACCCCCTCTAGTCCTGTCTTACCTGTCTAAACTGCTGCAGACAGGTCTGGCCTACTCTTCAATTAAAGCCCACTTGTCTGCGGTCTCTGCACGTCTCCCCTCTGGATCCACCCCTAGCATCCAGACTTCCTGCCAAACTCTTCCTCATAAGGGTACTCCACCTAAGACTCCCCCAGGAAACCATCCCCTCCACCTTGAGATCTTAACTGTGTTCTGGAAAAACTCACTCTGGCTCCCTTTAAAGCAGCAGACAAAGCCTTCCTAAAACTTTGCACATGGAAAACGGTTTTATTACTGGCCTTGACCTCAGCCAGGAGGGTCTCAGAGCTACAAGCTCTTATGGCTACCCCACCCTTCCTAGTTTTCAACAATGGCAGGGTTACTCTTAGAACTAGCCCTTTTTTCATGCCCAAGGTGGTGTATGACCTGTCCTTGAACCAGGCCATACACCTACCTACATTCTTCCCCAATCTTCAGGGGGACAGAGTACTTCATTTCCGAGATGTTCACAGCTCAGGTTTTATGTACACAAAACCAAGTCCATCAGACGATCTGAACAACTGTCTCCTACCCTAGAGCCCTGGAGAAAGCAGTGACCAAACAGACCATCTCGGCCTGGGTCTCCAAGGCCATCACCTTCTGCTACCAACAAGGTAGTGTAAAAGCACACTCTTCCAGAGCTATGGCCTCTTCAGGAGCCTTCTTTAGGGGGCTAGATACCTCTACTATCCTCAAAGCAGCTATTTGGTCTTTAGTTCACACCTTCACCAAGAATTACAAACTGGACTATATTTCTAGAGCCAGAGCGGAGTTTGCCAGGGCTATCCTTCACTGATTCCAGGAGATGGCTTCCAGACCACCTCTTCATCCACAGTGAGCTTTGGCACTCACCCACATGTAGAATACTGCAACATTGGAATAGAAGGACATAGAAAAGTTGTGTAAAATCTTACCATAGCCATAGATGTCCTTCTTTTCCATGTTGCAGTATTCCTTCCCACCCTCCTTCCCCTCCTGTTAGGTTGCATTTGCCCTTCTGGGTGGCACTGGATGGGCTCTGCCCTCCTAGGACTAGCTCTGACTGGGGCCTTCAGTTCTGAGGGCTGGTGTGTGCGGATGTCACTTTTATGGCCCACATTCCCTGAGCCACATCAGACATCCCACACAGCACTGAGGGACTGAAAAACTTTGGAATACTGTCTGGGCATAAGCGAAGGAAGAGGGGTAAACCCACATGTAGAATACTGCAACATGGAAGAGAAGGGCATCTATGGTTATGGTAATATTTTACATACACAATTTTTCTTTATTCATGTAATTAAACTGCAAACACTAATAGTATGATTGCAGTGTTTTGCATTTTAGCAGAAATTGTTTTACGAAATATCTTTATTTGGGAAATGGGTTTTGTCGGTTAAAAAGAGGTATTGCCTGCTGTTGTACTAAAGCTAAAATGGCCCAATTGGAGGTAAAAAAAAAAATTTAGTAGCCAATAATGGACCAAATTAGTGGTACATAAGCATCTTTTTTTTTTTTAAAACACACCTTTATTGAATTATCACTTGTCACATATGCAAATTTACATTTATACAAAAGTAATCAAACTATATTAACATATTAACAATAACAAACCTACTTCACATATATTGCTATACATCATGTAACCTAAGCAACCTTACATAAATTATTCAATCCTCCCCTTTTTAAAAACAAAGAAACCTGTTTATTAAGTCATCACTTACAACATAAGGAATCATACATTTATATAAATGAAAACAAACCACACCGACAGTCCTAGTTGCAAGCATTTTACATCACAAACCATACTGACATACTCCCAGTTGCAAACATTATACATCACTTACAATCTACCCAATAATTTTCAGTCAAACATTGCATAGTTCATTTAAGTCCTGCCTTCTTTTAAACCTCATTCTTCCCCTGTATGTTTTGTTCCCGCAATTCCCATTTTTTCCTGTGTAGTTTGCTCCTACTCTTTTCTAAAGATTTCAGTTTCAGTTGTGTTGTATCTGTTACTATGTTCACTACTTCTAATATAGTTGGTTTAGATTTTATTTCCATTTTCTAGTAATTGCCTTTTTGGCAGCCAACATCATTAGACTTAGCAAGGCCTTACCATGTCTAGGCATTTCTGATTTTGTATCTTAGTTCAAAAAAAATCATCTCCCCCCATCACACCAGTCTGCCCACCCAGCATCTCTGACAGTGCATCCCGCAGGGAATCCATAAAGTCCAGTAACCCACTGCACTCCCAGAAAATGTGTTTCCAAGTACCTCTTTCTTCCCCTTCACACCTCCAACATTTGCTGTCTACTTCAGGAAAATTTCTGTGGAGTCTACTTGGGATATAAAAATATTTATGTAAACAGTTGCAAGCAAAAATCCTAAATCTTCTAGATTTTGTTGCATGTGTGGGAGACATGCATGTACTCTCCCATTGTTTCTTTGTGACTTGCTTATTCAGTCTCTCTTCACAATCCTTTCTAACCTCCTCTGATTGATTCTTATCATGCAATAATTTTTATGCTCTGCTAACTGTTCCTTTTTTAATGACAGCTTCTGTTCTAGAGTCTACTAAAAATTCTACCAGTGCTGGTCTTTCATTTAGGACCCCCCTATTTCGTTCTCTTTGCCTATATTCTGATATCAGTCCTTGATAGGGAAGACGATCCCTAACCTGCAGTTCAAATAAATTCTTGGCCTGTTCCTGTTACCTTTCCCTTTCTAGTTATTTGTTATACCTTAGTTCCTTTGCCAATTTTTTGCCTGTTATCTGTATCCCTGATTGCAGTCATCCCTTTCATCAGAATCTCCTTTCTCCTTTCCCATTTTGGCTTGGTTCTTAAAATATTTTCTGCTACTTTATGGATATAATATTCTGTAGGATTATTGTTGTTCTTCTTAAAGGTCTGCATCCAAAATCCCAGTCTCTCCTTGTTTCTTGAGCTTCCCCCTGTTTCAACATCATCCCTTTCCACTTTGAATTATAGTTTTCTGTTTGTGCTATGTGTAGGAGCCTTAACTGTGTAGCTCTGAAATACCCATTCAAGTTGGGTAATCCCAATCTGTCCTGTTCTAGTGGAAGAATCAGCTTATCCCACTTGACTGCTGCTGCCGTCTTCCCCTCCCAGATTAAGGCCTTCAGCTCTTTATTAATTGCTATCCACAACTTCTCTGGTGGATAAAAATATGCCTGACCAGTGTACAAGACTAAAGGGACAAAAACATTTTGATTGTTTGTATCTTACTATCCATATAACAAAGCTTCAATTTTCTCAGTTTTTGTATTATCTTTCATTTAGTCTTTTCCCACATATCCTTAGCTGCCACACAGAATCGTTTTTAATCCATATGCCTAAATACTTCATTTTATCATGTCCCCAAAAATACAGATATTACTGAATCAATTTGTGTGTGGGTATGTAATTTGCCGCTATTGTCTTTGTTTCAGCTTCATTAATTTTGTATCCCGAAAATATTTCAAACTCTCAAAATGTTCACAGGACTGTAATGTTTCTCTGGTTTTGTTGAGTATAAAATATCACCTACAAATAGAGCCAGGTTTTCTTGATTACCATACCAATTATATCATTGAGTTTCTGAGTCCTTTATTTTCTTTGCCAGTGGTTATAAATATAATGCAAAGGGGAAAGAAGACACCCCTGCCTGGTTCCTCCACTTTAATTTTTGCCTCCGATCCCTCATACATCTCTTAATGAACCTTATAATTTTTTCAGGAAATGCAAATGCTTCCATTGCCCTGCTTATAAAGTCACAGCTTACTCTGTCAAATGCTTTCTCTGCATCAAGATCCTCCAACAGCAATGGCATCTTCTTACATTCTGCTTCCCTCTGGATCATCGGTGTCCTGTTAATGTTGTCAAATGTTTGCCTCCTCTCCACAAAACCGCATTGATCCATATCTGTCAGTTTTGGCATTATGTTTGTCATTCTTTTAGCCATTATAGACATGAACAATTTATAATTATGGTTGAGTATTGAAGACATGCTGTATGTGGATTGGACACACTAAATTGGCACTAGGTGTGAGTGTGTGCCTTCTGTGGAAGGTTGGGCACTGGGCTGGCAACTCAACACTGTAAAAGTCAAAAACAGAAAATGGTGTTGGAGTGGTAAAATGCCACCAGTAAATTAAGATATACCACTCTATGTAGCCAATAATCCTACGACCAAGGTAGAAAATCCAACATTTAATGAGTAAAAACACTCGGTAAAAACTGCCACTGAAGGCACAGCGAATACAGAAAACAAGATAAAAATGGTGAAGCGCTTTCATCATAAGACTTCATGAGAACAATGAGAAAAGTAATTCACCACAACACTGTAAAACTCCACTGCCAATCATGAGCAGACAGTTGATCAGCTGTGGCGACTCCTAACTGGGAAAAGCTGAAAGAAGAAGATAGAAATGGGCCTGTATGAAGCTGGGTCTGATGGATCTTTACCCTCTTTAGGTATTACAGCTACCACTGCTTTCTTCCAGGGCATTAGTACTTCTCCTCCTCCTTTTAAGATACTGTTAAACAAAACCTTCCTGATCTTTATCATTTTTTTCCCTCCCAGCTTCCAAACTTCCACAGGAATACCATCTGTTCCTGGGTTCTTTCCTATAGATTGGTTATACATCACAAATCTCATTTTATTTCCTCCTATCCTAACCAATTAGGTAATTCACCCTCATCTACCTCTAACCTTGGCATATTTAATTCTTCCATAAACATTTCTATTTGTTTCTTTGCTTAATTTCCATATTTCTCTGCTTTATGTAGACTTTAATAGAATTTCCAAAATATTTCTGATGCCTCTACAGAATCTTGTTACCTTCCTTTGTTATAGACTCCATAAGTTTGGCAACAGCCCTTTCTACTTTTTGTTGCCCGAGTCTTATGCTAAAAGTTTTTCTGTTCTACTGTTTTCAAAAACAGCTGCTTAACAGCAATCTTTCTAAACTTGTGCATATTATCGATGTAATCCCTTATTTTCTGCTTAGCATTCTGCAGTTGATCCTCCTCTTGTTTTGTGAGATTCTCCCTATTCTGCAGTACTTTAACATTTGTCAGTCCCTCTAAATAATTCTTGTTGCTTCTTATCCATAGCTCCCTTTCTTTTATGTCTACCATAGTTTTAAACCCCCACCTTAATTTTATCCCACTCCTAGCTATATTTTCAGAAGAAATTTCTATCCTCTCTAATAAGTCCTGAATAATCTCCAATACCCTTTACTTAAATTCCTCTCTTTTCAAAAGGTAGGTGGGAATATGCCAGTGTCTCATTTTTATTTCATTACTGTGTTTTTATTTTGGTTATTAGTGCATGATCTGAAATAGCTATTGGGTGTGTATCAAGACCTTAAAATAAATGAACATGTTCCTGTGAAATTTAAATTCTGTCTAGCTTAGCCCAGTTTTTATATCTTGGGAAATGATATATAAATTTACTCTGAACTCCTATTACTGAATTTGCATCTTCCATGCCAAATATTTTCATAAATTTCTTCAAAAATCTACCCTCCTTTGTTATACCTTCCCTTCTGCCCCCCTCCCCAGACACATCTTCACTGTTTCAAATCAAATTATATTCCCCACCTATAAGTAATATTCTTTGCTGAAAACTGATTATTTCTCCCAGAATTTTCTTAAACTCCATTATAGCAAGTTTTAGGTGGAATATAAATACAAGCCAGTATAATCCTCCTCCCTTGCCAGTAGCCCCTTAGCACTACAAATCTGCCGTTATTATATTTTTTATCATTTTCTATCACTATTGGAACTCCTCTTGCAATTAATATAAGTACTCCTCTTTTCCTTTGTCCCAGGTATTCTGCTGAATAACCATCCTTAAAGCCTTTCTTTATCAAATTCACATGTTCAGCTCTTTTTATGAGTCTCTCCTGTAACATAGTTATTTGCACGGTACATTTTTTAATATAGTCCACTACTCTTTCTTTTTGTATTTATCTGTGAGACCATTGACATTTAAAGACATTACAGAAAGCATCATTGCATTAAAAACTATTATTCCTACCTTTTATGTATAACACCTTTTTGTTAAATGTCTACTTCCAGGTTTTGTGTTACATGCATACACTGTTTGACAGGTTGAACTTTTATACAGTTGTTTCTTGTCATATCCATTTGAGCCTGTATCACATCTTACAAAACTGTTTTATTGAAAGCCCTCAAACAAACAAAAAAGAACACACCCCCAATACCCTGCTGAAACACATATTAACTTGATACTAACAGAAAAAACTGTGTACATCTTCAAATACTAAAGTTTTACCCTTCTAATAGGAACAAATGGCCCAAAATGACAACCACACTCAGACTTGATTTAACATAAAAGAAAGGTTAAACATGCTAAGACACATGATGCAGCCTGTGCTTCTGCCAAGTGCTTATTGGTTCTGTCTTTTCTGTATAGTTCTCCCAGGTGAGAAAACCGCTGAATGCTTTCAGAGAACATTATGTCCTTGCCAGTTTCTCTTCTCGGGTTTTTTTTTCTTAAGCCAATCACTCTCCACCAGCCTGTAGCCAGTTTCTCTTTATCAGATTGTTTCCATGGCGACACAAGAACCAATCAGCCAGCTTCTCTTTTATCAGATTGTTTCCATGGAAACATGAAGACGAACTGCAGAATTGCTACTGAGCATACATGTATTTGTTAGAAAAAAGCCTCATAATAATCACTTTTTCATTTACTCGCTTACCTTTAAAACTTGTTACTAAACCAATCTAAGATCCTTAATCCAGTGATTTCCTCATGCAAGAATGAGAAAAAGCACATTAATTTTTCTTTTGTCATGCCTACATTTCTTAAAACTGAACAAGAAGAGAGAGAGAGAAGGGCGAAAGAACAACAGCACCTGTTTACAGTCCCCATTACACTTAAAAATAACAGAGAAAACTTTACAGCATACAAAGAAAATCGTACACCACAAAAATAGTGCTAGTAAGAAAAAAATGTCTTTACTTACTGTTAACTTTCTTCCACCTTTTCCCCTCCCCAAAGCATTGTTTGAACATTAATGGCATGAAGTAGGGCATATTCTTTGAGTCTCCCACAAGTCCAACAAATTCTGAAAAAGTCCAATATTTCCAGATTTTCTTGTTCTGTCATATTTCACACACATAATTATTGCATTGTAATCCTACATTGTTACTAGTTTTATTAGTGTTCATCTCCACCTCCCAAATCCTGTCTCTGCTTCATTTCCAACGTACTGTCAATTCTTCTAGTCAACTCACATGCTCCCTTCCTTCACTCCTACATTTTTCTTTGAAACACTGGAAAGAGTTTCACAGGTACAGTCTCTCTCTGGTCTTTATCACCAGAAGAACAAGAAGCAGAATCTTTCTGTTATACAGCTCACTTTTTGTTGGACTAACTTTTGTATTTCCTCCTTAGCATGTACTTCATCAAAAATGATTTTTTCCATCCAGGGAAGAATATTTTGAAGACAGCTGGGTACAGCAGTTTGAATCTCACACATGCATTGCTACATTCTCTGAATAGTGAAATAAATTTGCTTCTCTTCTACCTTGGGTGTACAGTGAGTAATCATTCTCCACCACAAACACTCTGCTGTCTCCCAGTTTTAGTACTTTATCCTTCTGCCACAGTTTTATCAAAATCAACTCCTGTTGGTAGGATTGCATCTTTACTATTAAAGATCTAGGTTGTTTTCTCATAGCCACGTTTGGACCATAGACATGATGTGCCCTTTCAACTAACATCTCCTGCTGTGGAATACCAGTCCAGGTGCTTATTTGTGCTTTCATAAAAATTAATGCAGTCTGTTCCTTCCAGCTTCTCTTGTATAGCTGAAAATCTCAGGTTTTCATTATTTTTTTAAACATCTTTTCTTGAGCAGTCCCATATTCAGCCAGCCTTTTCTTCATTTCAGCCTCTTATTTTTGCAGCTTTATCACCTCATCTGAATATTTGTTTAAACCTTCTTTCATTTTTTTCCAGTCTTTTGTTTGTGTTGATACACTCCATCAGTGTTTAACCAGGTCTGTGTGCAGTTGCCTTATATCTTCCTGTAGAATTCATGTCTGGAGGTTGCATTGCTTTTTGCTGAACAGCTTCAGTCAATGTTTCTTCCTCCCTTTTTGTAGCCGATTTTTTCCATGTCCTCTGTATTTTTTTCCTGGCATCCGGGCAGTAGACTTACTAATCAGTTACTGAAATTTACCCATAAACACAAGTCTACTGGTCTCCTCTGCTGAGTGTCTGTTTTCACACTGGAAGAGCTAGAATTAAGCTGTTACTCAATGTGCAGCCATCTTGAAAGTCCTGGTACATAAACATCTTGATGACATTTTGGCAATTTGAAATGGTTCCAGAAATTAATTTAGTGAATTTATTGAATATACGAATAGCACAATTGATTTGCTTGAAGTTTACATCATTTTGGGCAAAACTTTATTTCTTTGTTAGCTGTATAGAATGAGATATTAGATGTAGTATTTACAGGAAGCATCAGTTTGCTAACATATACCTTCATAAAAGTAGAGGACTTTTCAAGGCTGGTTAGTGATTTTGATTGTGAAAAAAGAGTTAAATCAGGAAAAAGATGTTGTTTTGGAATCTGGTTCCTGGGGTAAGTAACCCTGTTTATAATCAGGCCTTACACAGAGTTAAATCACTTATACAGAGAGCAAGTCTTTCTGAATCATGATAGATTTACACTGAGAACAACTCTTGAAATCTGGCCAAAAGTGTCTTTTGTTCACAAAGCTTTTAGTAAAGTATTTATGTAACAAGACTATGTTCAGTAATAGCATGATTGAATTATTTTACATTTAAACAAAAATTGTTTTAAAGAATAACTTTTATTTTTGAAGTAAGTTATTTTATCAATGCTCCAGTCCCACTTTATCCATCTCTTTCAAATACTTTTTACCTCTCTCCCTTAACCAGACTTTCAGTGTGTACCTTAATATTTCTTCCACTATCCTTGACTCTCAGCTGTACGGTGTCTTCTCTCCCCGTTCTAGCTTTAACTCTAATCATCCTTTCTTCTAATGTACCACACCCCTTACCTCATTTTAATTGTATTAACTATACTGTAATCCTTCTTACCCATGTCTTATAAATAATATGTAATGTTAGCTTATCACATGTATTTCACACAAACTGTTTGCACACTAAATATTTTTTGATGTTTGAACTTAGTGTTTTATATAATGTCACAACAAAAGAATTATCTTTTTTGTACAGATATATTAATAACTTTCTCTATAATGTACCATCTCACCTTGCTCAGACCTCATCTACAGAAGCACCCATGGCTTCTAATTCTCCATCTGGGTCTTCTGTCTCACACAGACTTATGGAGCCTCAAGCTAAGTACATGGTTTCTCCATTTCCCTTGATAGCCAAGAGTTTGTCCTTATCCCAGAGTGTGATTTGCATTCTCTCCATTTCACAAAAGCAATCACTCAACATTTACAAGAGCAAAAAAAAAAAAAATTCTCCATATGGGCTGCTGGACAAAGTGTAACCCCTTTTCTGTTTCTATTACAATGATTGTACAGTGCCTTTCAAATTTATTTGAGGCTGGCTGAAGTTGCTATTACGGTACAACTTGGCATCCATTTCTAATTTTCAGAATGGTTTTCAAAACCATTGTCTTGCATTACACGAGCTCTGCAAGGCCTTTTGAACGTTTTCATTTTGTGTCGTCCAGCCTCCAGGACCACATTTATGTACTGAAAACTCTGACCAAAAACCCTTTTGAGTCAGTCTTGTCCACAGACATAAAAATTTCAGTCCTGTAAAATTTTATTTTGATTGCCATCACGTCAGAAAGGAGGATTTCAGAACTTCAAGCCTTATCTTCAACTCCCCTATACTTGTTTTTTTTTTTTCACAAGGGCATTGTGTCTCTGAGATCCAACCCGTTCTTTATTACAGAAGTTACATCAGAAAATAATCTAAATCAGCCAATCCATGTACCTATTTTCTTCCCTAACCATCTTAATAAAGGAGAGTACCTTCTACACACCCTGGACTTCATAGGCAACTCAAATTTTACGTCCACAGAATTAAAACATTAAGGAAGTTGGACTGAAAAGTTCCCAAAGTAAAACTGTCCATATAGCTCTCAGACTGTTTTTCATTTCCTTTGCATTTTCTTGCTGAAACAAATCATTAGCAGCTAAAGCAAGAGCTGACTCTACAAACTCATTATGATGTGGCATAGCAACAGATAAGTAGAGATGCATGGTTAGCCACTGTGCAGATTGGGTGCAGTGGCATTGAAGGTGGCCTTGGTCAGGGCATGCGCTTTTAAATCACATATATCCACTCTGATCAGAACGTTCTGGTGAGCTGATCAGATCCTTCTGCTACTTACATGAGTGGAAGCTAAAAAACTTTTATTTTACTGTTTTAGTCCTCTAACCATTGAGCTTACCCCTCCAGACCACATGTCTAACCCATTTGCTCCCCTGGGTGACAGCCCTATGACCCATTCATTCCCAGGGACAAGGGTCATTCCTACTGGGAGCAGCACCGTCATTGCAAGTATGATCTAAGATTTTTCCACTTAAGCCTGGACTCCCACATTCATGCTTATTAATGTGCAAGGGCTTGGGATGCAGTTTTACCACAGAAAGTGTTCATAAGCACATATCCCTCCCCAAGTGAGATGAACTGTCTTTTAAATCTAGTCATTCCTTCCCAGCCACCCCTTCAACTCTGACAGGCACCCAGTCCTATTTATCCCGCTACTACAGTGATGCTAGCCTCAAAACAGCAAATCTTGCAGGAACTGTTACAATGATGGGGGGTTCTGAGACTTAATATTTGCTTCTCGGGGATATCAGCTTGTATGACTTATGACTTTCACAATTTTCTGCAGTCAGATGTTCCAGAAGGCAAGGCAAGAGAGAACAAAACTCATTTTAATAACCTCACTTTGATCAAGACTTCCTTAGTTCTCCTAGCTTAGTTTCCAGTTCCTTAAAACCCTAGACTGCGCTCTGTGTTATTACAGAAAATGGGGTCTTCCTTACATCTAGAGCTAAAGCTCCAAAAGTTTACGCCTAGTTTTCTCAAACGCAGCTTCATTGAGGAAGCACTGTACGGTTTTCAAGAAGCAAGGAGGCCCAACACTAAGAAGTTGTACCTGGCCAGATTGAAAGGCTCTTCAGTGTTCTGCTAATAGTGTAGAACCAGCTTTTGCTTCTGAGCTTGTGGTTCTGAAGTACCTGGCTGAGTTCTTCCATTAGTGGGTTATCCTGTGCATCTATTAAAGTGCACTTATCAGCTATCGCATCATGTTTTCCTGTAGACATTATCCTTTGTCATCCCTTTCAGTAGTCTGACAGTTCTTTGAGAGAGCTCCATCTTAGACAGCCTAGGAGATGGAAATCTTTCTACCTACCTTGTGGGATGTTTACTCTGTGATAGAGAAGATAAAGCAGTAATTCTTTTTAATGTTTTCCTTAGTGTCTTAAATAGTGAGGCTGCCAGACAGAAAAGACTGATCAAAACAGTCATTCTCCCTAGGACTACTTGTGAAATAAAGATGCTAATGTTCAGTAAAAAATGATTTTACTAGCAGTTTATTGTGGTTTCTGAATAAGCCAGATGCAAAGAGACATGCAACAGAGGCACTTCCTTAAACAGCGGTTCTTATACATTTGTGACCTCAGAAGATTTTGGAGGACTTAAAGTGGTTGTTTTATTCTGCGTCTTCATTTCAGTAATACAGAGGTTGCTGACCTGTTTCGAAACCAGGTTAGGTCTGGCCCTACAGCTAAGCTTCTTTGATCTTCTCAACTGCAACTGTCTATCCATCACACTACATTCATTATATGCAATTCAGTGCACATCTACTTGAACCCAAATCTGGATCTCTTGCCAGTGATAGTTTTTCTACTTAAATTCTTGAAAATCGCACTGAGGTTAATTGCTTATCCGGATTGTATCAAAGGTTAAGTCCCTGCTGTTTGGAAACAGATACATAATTGTGCTATTGCACAGCAACAGTCCTTCTATGACTTTGGACAACTACCATCTCTTACAACTTTTGTCTTTACTCTGTAATTTTTTAAAGAAATGTGTGCTCTTCAACAAAATCTTGTTAACCTCAAATACAATGTCAATAAATAAAATCTGCATAGCATGGTTTTATGCTAAAGCGTTAAACACAGCACTTATCAACTGCAGCAAGTTAGCACATGTACTTTCCTTGGACCCATTCAAAGCATTCCATACAGTATGTCACTAAGCATGAGCAAGATCCTTTGAGTTCACGATTTCACTGTCATTTCTGAAAAGTGGTTCTGTAGCTACTTGGGACATAGAGCAGGTGGATAGTTCTTTCTCACTTATGAACTAGGAATTCCTCAGGGCTTTGTATTAGCCCCATTTCTGTTCATAATATTAGTGAAAACGCACTTAATCACTGTAGAGCTTCACTGCCATTTGAATGTATAGATGACTCTGCTGTTAATTTAGCTGACCGTTTACTTAAACAATGCCGTTTAGCTTTCACTGACTGCACCAGTGGTCTTATGCAGAGGAGTTGCACCTGAATGCCTCTAAAACTAAGCCGATACTGTTCATAGGTAGGTACTAGGCTATTGGCCCTAGGGTCTGTATAAGCCTAGCCAAACGGTACCGTGGCTTTTGCCACCCAAGAAAATTATTTTCCTGTGCCCCTGTCAAGCAGAGCCACAGAAGTGATCCCTGGGGTGAATTTCTTAACTCCCATCCAATCTTCAAGATTTTTCTTGAAGAGTGCTAATGAGGAGCTTTGTTTGATATAGATAGGTAGTTTGTTCCATAGTATGGGAAGTCTCTGAGACAGGAATCTATCCCTCCAGCATGTTCTGTTTATTGTGGTGACAAGGTTTAGGTCCCTAGAGCATGTATCTCGGAGGGATTGAGATTTCTTTACGTGGAGCATGTCCATCAGCTCTGGGTTTGATATAGCTTTGTAGGTTAGGCAGAGATATCCTCTGAGTAGACTATATGCGACAGAGTAAAGCTGGAGTTTTTTGAGACTGTCTGCGTAGGGCATCTGTTTGAGGCCAGTAATCCTCTTTGTGAGGTATTTCTGTGGCCTTTCCAGTTGTTGTAGATGTCTTGTAAGGTACATACCAAAAGGGGCTTTGTACTCTATAATGGGTCTAATGAGTGATGAGTAGAGGGGAACAAACACCTCTTTTTTCCTGGATGGATGATGTGTGCCACGTAGAAGGATTTCCTGACTACTGTGGCGATGTGATGATCAAAGGAGAGACTACTGTCCACCTGTGTCCCAAGGTCTCATCACACTTTCGGTGTTAAGTAGACTACCGCCTAAGTGGTAGTTCATGGGTACAGAGTTTTTACCAAAAGGGATGACAATACACTTTTTGGCATTGAGCTTGAGGCCATGGCTTTGACACCAGGCATCTGTCTCAGTGAGGCCTTTTTATATGATGTCCACATCGTTAGGAGTTTCGATTATGGCTCCTAGTTTGCAGTCATCTGTGAACTTCGTTAGCCAAAGACCTTCTGTGTTAGCCTGTACTTCAGAGAAGTAGATACCAAACGGGAGAGGACCCAGGACTGAACCCTGTGGTACTCCACTTGTCACTGGTCTGAAGTTGGATTTAGAGTCTGCTACTTTTACAGTGTAAGTTCGGTCAGTGAGCCAGCTGGCAACCCATCTTGTGACATAGGGATTTATACCTAGTTTAGTGAGTTTGTCTATAATTCCAGAGTGGGGGATGGTGTCGAAAGCCTTGACGAGATCTAGATAAGCTGTGTGTACCACCTTACCCTTATCTACAGCTTTGGTGACCGCTTCAAAGAAATCTATCAGATTTAGGAGACATGGTCTGCCTTTTACAAACCCAAACTGGGAAGGGTCCAGAGTTTGGAGATTACCAATGTCATTGTTTACAAGTTCCATGATGATACACTCCATAGCCTTGCAGACCAGGCTTGTCAGGCTAATGGGGAGGTAGTTCCCGGGGTCCGTGGTGGCTCCCCCTTTGTGGAGTGGGATAACTGTTGCTGTGCGCCATTCAAGTGGTCACAAAGCCTGAGGTGAGGCTATGATTGAACATGGTACTTAGGTGGGGTGTCAGTTCGTTCTGTAGTTCATGTAGAACGCAGCCTGGGATGTTGTCAGGTCCCATGGATGCTGTGTTCTTGACTTTGGAGAGTGTTTTTTTTACCTGTGCAGCCGTGATTACAGGTACTTTGTATTCTTCCGGTATAGAGATGGGCCCTTTAGGGGATGAGAGAGGGATAAAGTTAGCACTGAACCTATCTGCCAGGATGTTGGCAATATCAGTTGGTTCTGTATATTTCATGCCATTGTGCTGCAACTCAGAGCAGATCTGAGTGTTGCCATTGAGATTCTTGACTTAGCAATAGAATGCTTTGTGGTTGTCTTTAGAATCAGTGGCGATTTTGTTTTTGTAACTAGCTTTGGAAGATTTTATGAGGGATCTCAACTTCTTACTGAGGCTGACCACAGAGTTCCTCCTAAAACTTTTAGTCTCTCACTTCTAACTCTTCCAGTATCACCAATATTGAATGCACCCCAACTCGGTCAGTGTTGCATTTTTATATAATCTTCTTTGACCTCTCATCTATTGAAGGAACCAGTTCTATAAACTTCTTGGCTGTGTCATTGGTTATCAAGTAAAATTTGACAAGCATATGAACAGCATGATCATTAGGCCTAATCAACAGTTTGGACAATTATACAAAGTAAAAGTATTTCTCAACTAAAATCAGGCTTGTTGATAGCTAATGCATACCTTCTTCCAACTCTATTGTAATTCTGTGCATATTTTTACAGGGCTTCAGTACAGAAGCATATTTTTCTACAGGCCACCGTGGTTAGACCCTTCACTGTTTTTTTTTTCTCTCCAAAAAGTCTGCACTGCTTATAAGTAGACCATCAGTAGACTACCATTTAACAAAACTTTGCTTATAAACCTTTGTGTTTTTCTCTCTGTTGCTGTTGGTACTTTGAATGATTTCCAGTACATCCTTGAAAAAAACATTTGAGGCTGAATCAAAAAAAAAAAAATCTTCATTTGCAGTGGAAATTTCATTGTGATTCTTAAACTGTGACCTGAACATTCTGTTCTGCCCATTTGATCCTAGTTTTATCAGATGTAATATTACTCAAATCTTGAACTAGACCTTGGATCCTTGCAGTTGCTGATGCATTGTACTCCTTTTTTACCTGATCCCTATTTTCTGATGACTTGTAGTCTTTCTCATCATCCACCATGCATTTCCTCATCTTTCCTGCAGTTTGTCAATGCCATTAAATTTCTCCTCTCTCTCATATTATTAGTAGACCTTACCACCTTTTGCCTTGTGTATAAATGTACAATTCTAGTAGACTGCTGTGTAATGTTTGCAATTGTACATCCATAGCTACTGTATGTTTTTTGTCATACCTTTCTACTTTTTTTTTGCCTCCTCTTGCCTGCTGATCATCAACCCCTTGTGACTTGACAGGCCCATCCATTCCTCCTGGGCAAGAGGTAGTGATAGCAGATTTCCATCTAGGTGACTGTCAGGTATTTTCTTATTTAAGCCATATTCCCCAGTTTTGTAAATTCACATGTTCTCTGCATAGTTGGTTTCCTGTTTTCCCATGCAACCTGTATCAAAGGGCTATAGTGGGTCCTTGCTACAATTGTTAGAACAAGGCAGCCTTTTACATCATTTAAAGCACCCTTGATGCTAACCGCAACTGCTTAAATAATTGCTAATCGTCATATGAATTAGATGTCAGTGTCACTGACGTGCAGGGAGCAAGTAGCACATCTTCTGTGGTGCTGATTATGTCCTCTTTATCCCATCATAACTGTGGCTGTGCAGATCCACTACTCACAGAACCAAGAAATTTAAGCAGTTTTTTCAGCACTTTGTTTCATTTCTGCTAACTGAACAATGCAAAATGGTGTCAGAACAAACACTAAAACTGGAAAGCAGGTAAGGGTGCACTCTAGCAGAACAACAGCCGCCTTCAGAATTGTCAGCTGGGACAGCAAGCTGGACCACAGATGACCACATGTTCAAAAATATTAGACTGTGTATGTACAGACCAGTATCAGGACAGGATTCACAACTGCTGTCCTACAAAGCATGCTGTGATCTCTTACCTTGTCAGGCTTGTCAATAGGATAATGCAGCAGTGGTCCTTATGATGATAATTGTATACTTGTATGAGTGTATTCTCCATAACAGATGTTCAAATATCAGGATTACTGCTGCAGTTAAGGCATGCTTCCACGTTTCCTCTGGGATAAATGCAATGGAAATAATCATTTTGTGCCCCTTGCCTTTTAGGGAGGATGCACAGAGGTGCTCCTTTTCAGACCTTTACACTGGGGACTGTCCAGGGTGGGTTTATGGGTTTCTTTCTTGGGGAATCACTCCCTTTCTCCTTCTGTCCTCCCAATTGATTGGGAGGTTTTGGACAGAAATCTTTCCTTACTTACAAGGTCTTTTTTCTAGAACTTTTGCAATGGCTTGACAGGGACCTGTTATGGTGTGAAGGACCCAGAAGAGCAGAGTAAAGTCCTATTTTGTTGGTTCAGATCTCCAGGGAACACTTGCTGCTGGCTTCTATTTCCAAAAATGAGCAGAAGATGCACCAGGCTACTGTTCCCCTTTTCAGATAAGTATTGTACCGACAGTTGACATGAGTCGGTCATACCTTTTAACTGTACATAATTTTGAAGAATGTCCAGGTATTTGATTCATAGTTTTGGTTTGTTTTTCATAAAATGTGTGGTTTTCTGGCAAATCCTTGAAGACTGCAGTCACTTAATGTCAGACAGTTTGAGTTTCAGACTTTAAAATTTTCAGAAAATGTGTGCTAATGCCGAACCTGTTATTATTGTAGCTTATAAAAGCAATGTTTAAAATCTATCCCTGAACTAGGGGATTTTGTATCCCTGATTATTTTTGGCTTTGATCAGAATTCATGCAGTAAGAGGAATGGTAAGAGTCCAGCTCCTGTCTGGGACTTCCAAAACCTCTTTACATCAGGCCAGAATGCTGGATGTCTGTTGCTAATTCCTGTAGATAATTAATTTTACTTCAGCAATGGTCTTGTTATTTTAACACAACTTTACTTCTTTATGCCATTATTTCTTTCTCAACAGGGCACAAATTTGCTTGCTGTTGCAGAAGCAACTGTGGCTTTAGCAGAGATGCTGGAACTCAAGGCTGATCCCACAGGTCCGGTGGAAGGAACAGTGGTTGAAAGTCGCACTGACAAAGGAAAAGGGTAAGTTCATTTCTTGCTTAGTACTTAGGCAGCCTGCATGTGATATGTGTTTGCTTAAAGTGATCCTACTGAACTTTTTCCACAACTGTTCTAGCCAGGGAGTTAATATTCAACTTTGCATTAAAATTGATAGGAAACAGAACACAGGAGTGAAAAAAACATGCTTATTTATTTAGGATAACTTTTTAATTGCACCACTAGTATAGTAGCAAGATGGGGGAAGCCAACCCATGTGTCCAGTTAATGACAAGACAACATTTCTGTTACTTGACTGTAGGCTGGGCGCATCTGTTCTGTGTACTGGCAGCAAAACAGTGTGCTGCCATGTAAATCATAATTTTGCTGCAGTGAAATCCTGATAGGTGGAATGACATTCAAGACTGTTTTGTATCCAGGTATCTTATTAGAATTCCCTGAGATTTTATTGTGAACTGCCTCTTATATACAGCTAGAAAATCAGTGATTCAGAGAGCTTTTGTTGTCACAGCTTGTCGTTACACCTAGTTTCTAACTAGGAAGTGGTCTGTCCCCAGCTCACAAGGCTGAGGTTCGTTGCTACATACTAGGCTGTTGATCTTAAGATGCCTAGTATTACATTCCCTTGGTAGCTTTAGCCCATATATTTTGCATAAATATAACACAGAGGTGGGCTGAACAATTTAGTTGGGCCATTTACATGTTTTCCATAACCATGAGGAACATGGGTTCTAAAGTGGGCGTGAATTTGCAGTTACCCATCCATTCATTCAAATTACATATAAATAGAGTAAGAGAAAGACTTTGCCTTATGTGGAATGGAAGACTCTTCATAGAAGCAGTATTCTCTCTGATACAAACCTATCCCTCCAAAATGTTCTATTTATTTTGGAAAAGATATCAAGATCCCTTGAGTGCATGTGTATGATACCACTGGACTTGAGAAAGTGTAGTAACTTTTGACAGAATAAGGTGTGTTAAGGCTCTGTATGTAAGGCAGAGGTAAGCTCTCAGTAGCCTGTATAATGATGAGAAGAGGAACAAGGCTTTGAGACTGTCTGCATAGTTTTCACAATTTATGCCCCCTGACATTTTTTATTAAGAAAGTATTGCTCTCATGCCACTTGTGTCAAGTATTTGGTCAGAAACGTATTCAAAAGGGGCATTGTACTTGATTGGCCTGAGTGGATGCAATACTTTTAGATATACGCTGTGCAGTGAAGAAGGACTTCCTTTTGACACTGGATACATGATCAAAGGTCAGGCCATAATGTTAAAAATACATGTAATTCTATGTGATCCATATGGACCACAGGTTTTTAAGGTTCTCTGATGTCCTTCAAGGATGCATCTGCAGTCATAACATATGGGTTGTCCTGCCTCAGGCAGCCCTTCGGTCGGCCGGATTCCAAAGTCTGGGTCTGGCCTCGGCTGATGTCGCACTTTCCCCGACGTCATAGCTACTGGGGTATAAAGGCATCAGCCGACGCCATTTTCCTCAGTCTTTCTTGCCGCGTGGTGCCCGAAGCAGAAGCTGTTCGCAAGTGCCGGTCGGTCAGATCCAGAGATTTCAGCTACGAAAGATTTCGAAAAAAGCTAAGTACCCCGTTGGGGACTCTTTCTTGCCTCAGCCGATGTCAGACAAAGTAAATAATTGTTTAACTTGTGGGAAACAAATACCTCATAAGGATTTCCATTCTTACTGCCTTCCCTGCTTAGGCCCAGACCACGATGTATCAGCTTGTTTTGCCTGTGTCTCCTTCAACCGACGGACTCTTAGACGTCGGTCGGAGTTTGCAGAAGAATTTTTCGGTTCCGCTTTTGCATATAAAATGCCGTTGGAGACTCCGACTTCGCATTTGGCCAAAAAACGCAGGGAAAAGGACCGACACTCGCAGCCTGCGGTTTCGGCTGAAACCACGGCTAGGCTACATGAAGTGTCTCGGTTTCGCTGAAACCGAGCCCTCGGTTCTTCCTAATGACAGAAACCTTACCTCCGACAACCGAGGCCACTGAGGCCCCGGCCGAGTCGGCTTCAGAAATCCCTACCGAAGCTAGCGCTCAAGATTTGTCCGACACCATTCCGTTGGACATATCTACACCTGCACGTGGGGCAGCTAGGCCCCCAGCTTCTATGTCTATTAAGGCCTTCTCCAGGGCTAAAGCTGCCAAACTTTCAAAAGCTTTACCTTCCAAATCTACTTCTCAGAGGCCTTCCTCAAGTTCTCAGATTCTCAGTCTTGCTGAGGACCTGATATCCTTGATTAA